>NC_084638.1:34561156-34706156 GCF_033978795.1 Nerophis ophidion | reverse complement strand
GTGGAAAAGTTAAATTCCTGTGTCAAATGTCCAGACCACAAACAACAAGATTAAATAAATGTCTGTTGAAAAGTAATACTGAATTTGTCATTTGACTGGGGGCTCTGTTTGATTGATTTGTCAAAAAGTCTTTGACAGTAAAGAAGACTGCCTATGTCCAGTGTAGATTAAAGTCTTGACATTACCTGACCTGTGTGATTGTTAGTGATGGGTTGATGAGGCGTTGCACAGCCTTTTGACACATTTATAAACTGTATTGATCCTGTGTCACTAAATACTGACATCTGCTGGACATTAAAATTCCCTACAGGAAATCTATGGACCAACTCAACTGACACTGATTTTATGACCGAGTATATCCAATAATATAAACCAAGTCATTGAATTTCATTTAGGATTATTTCATATCTTCATTTAAATAATACTAAATTTTTTTAAATACTTTTTAGATACAGTCAATAAATAATGTGAACATGTATCATAACATGGAAATCTAAGAGAACGTGTTGTGAATGAGGATAGTTGTGGACTGGGATTTTTTTTTTTTTTTTTTTTTTTTACACATGCGCTCTGATTACGCACTATTGATTGATTGATTGAAACTTTTATTAGTAGATTGCACAGTTCAGTACATATTCTGTACAATTGACCACTAAATGGTAACACCCCAATAAGTTTTTCAACTTAAGTTTATGGATACCTTAACTGAAACTAAATCAATCAGCACAGCTGACCAAGCTGACCAACAGGTGTTATTATGTTGTACATTCCAACAGGTGTTATTATGTTGTACATTCCAACAGGTGTTATTATGTTGTACATTCCAACAGGTGTTATTATGTTGTACATTCCAACAGGTGTTATTATGTTGTACATTCCAACAGGTGTTATTATGTTGTACATTCCAACAGGTGTTATTATGTTGTACATTCCAACAGGTGTTATTATGTTGTACATTCCAACAGGTGTTATTATGTTGTACATTCCAACAGGTGTTATTATGTTGTACATTCCAACAGGTGTTATTATGTTGTACATTCCAACAGGTGTTATTATGTTGTACATTCCAACAGGTGTTATTATGTTGTACATTCCAACAGGTGTTATTATGTTGTACATTCCAACAGGTGTTATTATGTTGTACATTCCAACAGGTGTTATTATGTTGTACATTCCAACAGGTGTTATTATGTTGTACATCCCAACAGGTGTTATTATGTTGTACATTCCAACAGGTGTTATTATGTTGTACATTCCAACAGGTGTTATTATGTTGTACATTCCAACAGGTGTTATTATGTTGTACATTCCAACAGGTGTTATTATGTTGTACATTCCAACAGGTGTTATTATGTTGTACATTCCAACAGGTGTTATTATGTTGTACATTCCAACAGGTGTTATTATGTTGTACATTCCAACAGGTGTTATTATGTTGTACATTCCAACAGGTGTTATTATGTTGTACATTCCAACAGGTGTTATTATGTTGTACATTCCAACAGGTGTTATTATGTTGTACATTCCAACAGGTGTTATTATGTTGTACATTCCAACAGGTGTTATTATGTTGTACATTCCAACAGGTGTTATTATGTTGTACATTCCAACAGGTGTTATTATGTTGTACATTCCAACAGGTGTTATTATGTTGTACATGGCTTACACACCTCCTCTTTCTGCTGTAAACATTGTGAATGATCCACTTGACACTCCCGTGGGGAAACTTTGCTTTGATCAAAAAAATAACAGAAAAATCCGCAGCTTATTCCAAAATGATTGTGTGTCTGTCTCCTATGTCATTTCCTTATGGAATAATGTTGTAAATGACATCTGTTGGACCAAAACGTGGTCCCTTCCTAACAGGTATTTACTTAGCAACAAAGTCAAAGAGATATCATTTAAAATCATCCATCGCTATTACCCTGTAAAGACTGTGATGGTTAGATACAAAAAGGACATTGATGTCACCTGCACCTTTTGTAACATGCACCCAGAGACTGTTAACCACTTGTTTTATACTTGTGAAAACACTCCATCACTATGGCAGGTATCTGTCGCTTCATCCTGGACAATATTTATGACAAATTTGTGCTTTACTTTAAAGATGTGATTTTTGGTTTTACACTGTATGAACAAAAAATTGAAAAGGAATTCTACCTTTGCAAGCTCTTTATTTTATTGGCTAAGTTTTATATTCATAAATGTAAGTTTCTTAATACCCGTCCTATCTTTTGTGCCTTTAAAAAAGATCTGGAACTTTACATTAAAACGCTCTCTACCTCTAACAACAAAAAAGCTGTGAAAACGATGATGCTGTGTTCCACATTTAAGTTGTTTGATGAATCTGAATAAGCCTACGGCTTTGCATTTTGTTTATTATTTATATATATATGTTTGTATTCTTTTTTTTTATTATTTTGAACTTACAACCCCCTGGCGCTGTTTTGTACTGTTTTCATAATGTTTTATAATGTTGTATATTGTTGTTTGTCTTACTGTTTGTAATTGTTGACATTTATAAATAAACCTTTAAAAAAAACAACTAAGTGTTGGCTTTCTTCTTCTTCCTTGTTTTAGTTGAAGGTAGGCGCACTGACAACCTTCAAATGTTACGCCACCTACTGTTTCCCCGCTTCTTCTTCTTCTGACGTTAACTGATGGCAAATAACGCGTCATGTCCGCCGCCGTCTGATAGAAAGCATACATTTTCAAATCATTTGAAAATGATGTCCTAGCCAAAAAGGGCTATTTTCAGATGGACATATAAGGAGAAAATGAACTTGATGTAAATCCTGAGATCGCGAGATTTGGCACGGCACTCCATGAATCTGTCCAATCAGATTGGCTTTTCCTGAAAAACACGCATGCGCATTAAGTGGGCGGATGTAATGATTTCGATGGGAAGAAATAATATTCAGCATCGAAGGAATAACAACTGAAAGTAAGTAATACCATTTATTGTTTCTCTTTTGGTATTTATATGACTTTAACACACACCAGTTATTTGTTTTAAACTACTGGAACGTCACGCAGTTACGGAAATAGAGCTATAAATGCCGCAAGCACCTTGCTAGAAGTTGTGATAGTTACCTCCACCGAGGTAAGTATAATAACAAGAAGTGAAATAACAATGAGAGAAATAAATGTTCAGAGAACATTTGAAGTGGAACAATATACATTACTGAACACATAATATAGAGTTTTACATTTACAAGAAGTTCCACCTATATTCCAGCAACCTTTGTCTGTATTTATCTTCCACCCAACTCTCTCCTTTGAGGCACACATTAAAAGCGTTACTAAAACGGCCTTCTTTCATCTCCGTAATATCGCTCAAATTCGCTCCATTTTGTCCACTAAAGACGCCGAGATCATTATCCATGCGTTTGTTACGTCTCGTCTCGATTACTGTAACCTATTATTTTGGGGTCTCCCCATGTCTAGCATTAAAAGATTACAGTTGGTACAAAATGCGGCTGCTAGACTTTTGACAAGAACAAGAAAGTTTGATCACATTACGCCTATACTGTATATACCTTTATATACATATATACATACATATATACTGTATATACCTTTATATACATATATACATACATATATACTGTATATACCTTTATATACATATATACATACATATATACTGTATATACCTTTATATACATATATACTGTATATACTTTTATATACATATATACATACATATATACTGTATATACCTTTATATACATATATACATACATATATACTGTATATACCTTTATATACACATATACATACATATATACTGTATATACCTTTATATACATATATACATACATATATACTGTATATACCTTTATATACATATATACATACATATATACTGTATATACCTTTATATACATATATACATACATATATACTGTATATACCTTTATATACACATATACATACATATATACTGTATATACCTTTATATACATATATACATACATATATACTGTATATACCTTTATATACATATATACATGCATATATACTGTATATACCTTTATATACATATATACATACATATATACTGTATATACCTTTATATACACATATACATACATATATACTGTATATACCTTTATATACATATATACATACATATATACTGTATATACCTTTATATACATATATACATACATATATACTGTATATACCTATACATACATATATACTGTATATACCTTTATATACATATATACATACATATATACTGTATATACCTATACATACATATATACTGTATATACCTTTATATACATATATACATACATATATACTGTATATAGGATGTTGTAGTCGTAATGATTTGTGCAGTCCTTTGAGACATTTGTGATTTGGGGCTATATAAATAAACATTGATTGATTGATTGATTGATTGATTATATACATATATACATACATATATACCTATACTGTATATACCTTTATATACATATATACATACATATATACCTATACTGTATATACCTTTATATACATATATACATACATATATACCTATACTGGCTCACCTGCACTGGCTTCCTGTGCACTTAAGATGTGACTTTAAGGTTTTACTACTTACGTATAAAATACTACACGGTCTAGCTCCATCCTATCTTGCCGATTGTATTGTACCATATGTCCCGGCAAGAAATCTGCGTTCAAAGGACTCCGGCTTATTAGTGATCCCCAAAGCCCAAAAAAGTCTGCGGGCTGTAGAGCTTTTTCATTTCGGGCTCCAGTACTCTGGAATGCCCTTCCGGTAACAGTTGGAGATGCCACCTCAGTAGAAGCATTTAAGTCTCACCTTAAAACTCATCTGTATACTCTAGCCTTTAAGTAGACCTCCTTTTTAGACCAGTTGATCTGCCGCTTCTTTTCTTTCTCCTATGTCCCCCCCTCCCTTGTGGAGGGGGTCCGGTCCGATGACCATGGATGAAGTACTGGCTGTCCAGAGTCGAGACCCAGGATGGACCGCTCGTCGGGACCCAGGATGGACCGCTCGCCTGTATTGGTTGGGGACATCTCTACGCTGCTGATCCGCCTCCGCTTGAGATGGTTTCCTGTGGACGGGACTCTCGCTGCTGTCTTGGATCCGCTTGAACTGAACTCTCGCGGCTGTGTTGGAGCCACTATGGATTGAACTTTCACAGTATCATGTTAGACCCGCTCCACATCCATTGCTTTCGGTCCCCTAGAGGGGGGGGGGGGTTGCCCACATCTGAGGTCCTCTCCAAGGTTTCTCATAGTCAGCATTGTCACTAGCGTCCCACTGGATGTGAATTCTCCCTGCCCACTGGGTGTGAGCTTTCCTTGCCCTTTTGTGGGTTCTTCCGAGGATGTTGTAGTCGTAATGATTTGTACAGTCCTTTGAGACATTTGTGATTTGGGGCTATATAAATACTGTGTGTCCGGTATGTTTTTTTTTCAATACAACTTGGTATTATTGTGGGTTTGATGACCTTTTTAGCACATTCAACAATACTGCCATTATAATGCAAACAGTGATCATTTTGGTCACAGTAACGGTGATATGACATTTTGATATTGTTACATCACTGCTGTTTAGTTGAGTGTTTTTAAACTTTGAACTTCCTAAGAAACTGCCCTTTGCAGTCCAAATTGTATTAGTTTGTAGAATACTGATTCTTAAGGGTTAACTAATAATTTGACTTTTAATCATGTAAATACCTCACAAATGCATATTGTCCCTTGCTGACATCTTGGTTTCACATGAACGATATTTTCCAAATAACGGTTCTAACATAGAACTCATTCTAATATATTACTCCTATTCCCTAACTTATTGTAGACATTGTGGTGTGTAGTGTCAGCAAATGTCTTATTTTGTGCATGTCCACATTTCCTCTGGTGAGCTGCAAGGGCTCTGGGTCGATTTGGAAATGGTCTGGATGAACGTGGCATGCTTTACCTTGCAGTATGCAGACTTTGTTTAAGGTTCAACTAACACGACAGTTATAGGCACAGAAATATTTCACAGCAACAATTCCTCGGCTAACCTAAGCACAAACGTTCCCATCACTCCTGCACACTTCCACTTTTTCGCCCTTCTATAATGTCCCGTTTGAACCTTGTTTTCCCACACGGCGGGTTTTCATGGGAGAACCAGTTTACTTCTCAGATGAGCCCACTTAATATTGTCAGAAAAAAACACAGCGACTGGTGTTCTCGTTTGATAGCGTCACACATCACGGCATTATTGTGACAATTTTGAAATCAAAATAAGGTTATATTTAGAATAATGTTGCATCCCTCGTCAAGATCCTTTCTCATAGGTTTGGTTTGCTGTTGTGTATTTACTAATGATTGGCATTAGCATCCACAACTTTCTTTTTATAGTGTGTGTTGTATTGTGATGAGTTACATTTAACACTGTGGATGATGTGTTACCACAAACACAGAAGATACGTAAACATGAACTACAATGCGCTCAAGATGTGGGGAAAAAGGAAATGCATTCCATTAGCTGGATTTGTATAATGTGTTCAATTTATGTCAACTTCCTTCTTGTTTTGCATGTTTTTGTCTGTTTTTTTTTTTTCAATGATTTGAATCTTTAGAGTTTTTTGGTTCCTCTTCTTTGTGTCAGGGGGTAGCAGCAGGGTAACACTGCATGAGGCGGTGCCCCCTGAAGGAGCCCAAAACACTGCTCTTCAAATGGAACACATCCAACCTTCAGGTGACCGTGCAGGATGTACCACTCTGGAACATCAAGCCTCTCCCCACCTGCCAGGTACACCCACCGTCTTCTGTGGCTGAATAATGTTTTGCTGTGAATTTTGTCTCAAAGCAAATCCTGCTCAAATGTGACAAACTTTGGAGTGTAAGAATGTGAGCGATATGCTGAGATGTTATACGTTTTGCCTTGTGACAAAATGTTATCAAAAACCTTTAGTGATTTGTATTCTATTTTACTTTCAGCACATGAAAATATTTCTACTTCTGACCATCGAAGAGAATGGAAAACCATTTTCCAGATCAGCCCTCATACATCCTCCTGATGGCCTAACAACTGAATGACATGTCGATGCTGAGTATGATCCATTTCAATCATTTGAGGAAGCTCTCCCTGATATAGGGGATTGGATGTACAATGACGGACATACGTTTAATGAAGGATTTGAAGATGGTTTGAGTGAGGAGTGTGCAGAAGAGTCCAATTTCAAGGACACAACAGACAAACCAATACATGACAATGCATCAGAAACCATGGCAGAGTGCCTTCTGATCAGCATGGGTTATGTAAACTGTCCTAAAGTCACAGGTAAGGCCCTAAGCCATATGCTCAAAATGTTCAAGTTGCTTTATCCCGATAGTCTGAACACAGACTGCTTAAACAGTGTGCAGAAGTTCCAAAACTTTTTTTTATCCCACTCTGCATCATCGCCTACTATATTACATAAATCCTCCAAGAATTGTTTTGGGCCAATAGAAAGTAAACAAATAAAATGCCTGCTTTGTGGGACCAGTGTGTCAGAAGAAAGGTTCTCATCCTTTTTTTAAAGTATGTACAGATTGATTTCTTGTTTACCACAGCACATTCATGTGCCAAATGGGCCCTCGTTGGTGAATATAAACATGCAGGTTTTTCTTTGCTGCAAGATAGTGTAACATATGAGACATGCAGTCATGTTATTCCCCTATTGGAAACCTCTGCAGTACAGTAGTATTCTTGGATGACATATTGGGTAAAGTTGTTTTCCTTGACTTCACATCTATGCCTGGCATAGTGATTGCAGTTCATTTCCCCAACACACTTGAAAAGTTTGAAATAATGAAGAACTGAACTGGCCTAAGAAGCCACAAATCAAATCTTTAATCATTGTTATAAATGCTCTGAAAATACACACTGATGTGATGTTGCCGTGGATTCTGTAAATATGTACTGTATATGGAGTATCATTGTTGATGATGTTTTTGCATTGTGTGTAATATTTCAGTGGCAAATATATTACATTTACTTGTTTAATAAAGCCACTGTCCTTTTTAATGAATACATAGGCCTACTATGCTACTGTATTTTAATATTAGTCCTTATGATGGTGGTTGGAGAGCCAAATATCTTCTGAAGTGGTACTTTGTTAAAAGAGTTTGAGAACCACTGCTCTAGAAAGTTCACAAATGTTAAAAGCTCTTAAAAAGTGTCTTGTGATCATATCAGTATTGTTTGGGTTCAGTTTTAAATCTCACAATTGTAGTCACTGAGTTACTGTACATGACGTGTGGATAAGAAATCAACAAATTAAGTCCAACTTTATTTAAATAAACCATTTAGATTACAGACCATATATCCATATTGTCTGAATTCATTATTTTCTCCCAATGTTGGCATGAGATCAACTGGAATATGATTGAGGTATAACTAAATTGAGCCCATTAAAATGCATTTTTTTAGAAAACGGGTGTATCTAACAACTCAAATAGTGAGCAGTGAGAGACAAAACCAAGTATATCTCTCACTGAGACATCATTGAGACATATTGAAACCAATACTCATCAATTGTCTTTTTGCCGAAATAGAAAAGAGACATCTGAGAACTCAAACAGTGAGTAGTGAGAAACAAAACCAGGTGTTTCTCTCACTGAGTCATAATTGAGACATATTGGAGACCAGCTCATTCATCTCTCATTTTGGTCTTAGTTGAAATGGGGAAAAGAGATAACTATTGGACAACTATGAGATCTCTCATAGTGCTCACTGTGAGCCTTATTTCTCAGGAGATACATTTGAGAAGAATGAGAAAACTACTTTGGTCTCCATTAGTGCTCTTTTATGTCTAGGAGATAGATATAAGACATACATGAGATCTCATCTTCAATTTTGCTTTGCTATGGGAAACAAGAGTTTGATGAGCATTCCTCAACTTTTTCGGTCTTTTTTGACACTCGTGCCAGCTTTTTTTAAGCATGTTGCAGGCATCAAATTCCAAAATGAGCTAATATTTGCAAAAAAAAAAGTTTCTCAGATCCAACATCAAATATCTTGTCTTTGCAGTCTATTCAATTGAATATAAGTTAAAAAGGATTTACAAATCATTGTATTCTGTTTTTATTTACCATTTACACAACGTGCTACTTCACTGGTTTGGGGTTTTGTACATGTTGACAGTACATTGCAGTGTTATTTTGTTACAGCCGTGCCCACTGTGTGAAGTACTTTTGCAAGACTCCTAGCAATAATATTACACTTCACCAAAGAGCCTGCTGTAAAAGAAATGACCATTGAATGAAGATACATACTCAGGTCACCGTGATCTGAAAAGGAGAGTGAAGAATGTTTTTGTATTCCCCAGATTCTAATCATCTTGGATGAATAAACAAGCAATTCCTAATTTCACTTGGAAATGTGTTTACTATAAAAGTGTAGCACTGTTTCCACACAAAATACCTTCTGTTTTTGGAAAGATGCCCATGTGTGTCTTCCAGGTTGAACATTCCACCCTTTGTGCCTGCCCGGACTGTGCTGGAAGGCCTCGAGTCAGAGGATGCGTGTGAAGACAAGAAAGCTGTAAAAAAGGAGATCCATAGCAAAAAGGTCAAATAAGTACAAACAAGTATTTTACCTCGATTATTAACAGTTTATTTTGCCCAAAAATGTTAAGGGAGCCAAAAAGGACAAAATGGAAGAGGAGAATACAGACCTGCTCAGACTTTGCCACACAGTACCGCTGGAGGTGGTGAACTTAGGTAAGAATCCATGTTTCAAGGTTGATCGGGGTGGGGGGAAGACAACGACACAAAGGTGCTCCTCTTATTTAGACTTTTTGTTTATGGAGGTGGGAAAGGTTACGATCCAGAGAAGAAAGACTACTCAGGTTTTGAGGCCTGGTTGCAGTGTTACTATGTGGATGGAATGAAGTCTGTACGCGACCACAATGGCAGGACTATGTGGTTCAAAGTATGCAAACACATTTTCATACGTAACAACTATATTTGTAGCATGTATTGACTAATATAAAATGGTGTCATTTCAGGGCGATCCAGGTCCTATGGCTCCTAAAGGTAAACGCCAGAAAAAATAGTTGAGATACCATTACACATAAGAGAAAGCTTAGTGTGTCTTTATCTTTTCTCACACACCAGAATCAAAGTCTCCAAAGGCCAAAAAGAGAAAAGATACAGATGCAGACCATGATTACCCCCGCAAGAAAAAGGTATATTCAGTAGGTAATCACCACCAGCACATAGAAATCTAACCCCATTGTGGCTGTACTTCAGGTGTCCAGGAAACACAACTCTGACAGCACAGTGAAGAAAAAAGCAGCCAAAAAGCCCACAAAAGCAGCAAAGGAAGAAGAAAATGGACCTCAAGAAGAAGCCACACCCAGAAGAAGATCAGCAAACACACCTCAGCAAGAACCGAAATCCACGTCAGGCAGGAGGAAAAAGAACAATACAGAGCCAGCTGCAGGTCTGATTCTAATAATACTCCCATTTTCTGAAAATATTAAGAGCCTGATCTTTGAGGATCCAATTCCCACACACTTATCTGTGTGCGCAAACTATAAAATTGCATGTACTGTTGGTGGACGTGTTGTATGTGATCTACTTTGTGCAATTGATAGCAGCAAAAGTGGCACAGATCACCCTATTTTTGTGTACTAGAAGCATTATGTGCCCTTGGAAACACTTCTTTCCCTCTACATTCATGTTATTATGCTCTCCACACTGGAGGGGGGCTTATATTAGATTATAGCACATATCGATCATCTAACACCTTTTCTGCAATATAGAATCACAGTATGTATACTATTTGCAGCAGGAATGATCAAACTGCATATTGCAAGACATTTTTTTTAGGAGTTATACTAAATACAAAAAAAAAAACGCAACGCTTTTGTTCTTGTTCCCAATTTAAATGAACTCAAAGATCGAAAACTTTGACTATAAACACAAAATACCTGTTCCTCTCAAATATTGTTCACAAATCTGTATACATTTGTTAGTGAGCATTTTTTCTTTGCCAAGATAATCCATCCCACCTGACAGGTGTGCCTTGAGCTGTCCAAAATAAAAGGCCACTGTGAAATGTGCAGTTTTATCACACAACACAATGCTTCAGATGTCGCAAGTTTTGAGGGAGCGTGCAGTAGGCATGCTGACTGCAGCAATGTCCACCAGAGCTGTTGCCCGTCAATTAAATGTTTATTTCTCCGCCATAAGAATAGAATAGAATAGAAAGTACTTTATTGATCCCTGGGGGAAATTCAGCACCACAGTTCGCTCACAATAAACAATGATAATAATAAATAATATAATATATATGAATAATATAAATATATTCTACATTTAAGTGCAGTCAAGGAACATATGCATTATACAGTCGGATGGCTGTCGGTGTGAAGGACCTCCTGTGTCGTTCCGTGTTGCATTTTGGGAGTCTGAGCCTTCCACTGAAGGTGCTCATTCTCTCTGCAAGGTCCGAGTGTAGTGGGTGGGAGGTGTTGTCCATAATGGCTAGGAGTTTTGCTAGACTTCTCTCTGACACCACCGCCAGAGAGTCCAGCTCCACTCCCATCTTGTTACTGGCCTTCTCTACCAACTTGTCCAGTCTGTATGTGTCCCTCACTCTCAGCCCGCTGCCCCAGCAGGCCACGTCGTACAAGAGGGCGCCTGCCACCAGCGACTCGTAGAACATCTTCAACATCTTTGTACAGACGTTGAAGGATCCTAGCCTCCAAAGGAAATATAGATTCGGCTCTGTCCCTTCTTGTAGAGGGCCTCAGCGTGTTTTGACCCATTCAGCTTGTTGTCCATGTGTACTCCGAGGTATTTATAATCCTCTACCATGTACACATCCACCCCTTTGATGGAAACAGGGGTCGCCAGAGTACTCCTCCTCCTTCCCAGGTCCACAACCAGCTCCTTGGTCTCCGTAACATTGAGCTGGAGGTGGTTCTTTCCACACCATGTGACAAAGTCCTCCACCAGTGTCCTGTATTCCTCGTCATCACCTTCCTCAATACACCCCACTATCGCAGAGTCATCAGAAAACTTCTGAAGGTGGCAGGACTCTGACTGATAGTGGAAATGGGTGGTGTAAATGGTGTAGAGGAAGGGGGAAGAGTACTGTAGCCTCCGGGGCCCCGGTGTTGCTGACCAGCCTGTCAGACACACAGTCCTGCAGTGGCATATACTGTGGTCTGTCAGTCAGGTAATCTACAACCCAGGACACCAAGGGGGCCTCCACCTGCATCTTCTCCAACTTCCCACCCAGTAGCCCAGGCCGTTTAGTATAAGCCGCCTCCAAAGGTGTTTCAGAGAATTTGGCAATACATCCAACTGGCCTCACAGCCGCAGACCATATTGATTGGCTGAGACCTGCCACCCGGACAGCTGCTACAACAATTGGTTTGCTTAACCATAGCATTTCTGCACAAACTGTAAGAAACTACCATGAATTGATTAACGTGGACCCCGACTTAAACAAGTTGAAAAACGTATTGGGGTGTTACCAATTAGTGGTCAATTGTACGGAATATGTACTGAACTGTGCAATCTACTAATAAAAGTATCAATCAATCAATCTGTCTCAAGAAAGCTCATCTGCATGCTCGTGGTCCTCATCGGGGTCTCGACCTAACTGCAGTTTGTCTTCTTAACCAACTTGAGTGGGCAAATGCTCACACTCAATGGCGTCTGGCACAATACAGAGGTTTTGGTATGTTATTATTGACAGCGAAACCACGTGCATTTTATTGATGGCATTTTCCATGCGCAGAGATACTGTCACGAGACCCTGAGCCCCATTGTTGTACTAATCACCCGAGGCCATCACCTTTATAAATAACATTTACTAACTCATGTTGCAAGGATCTGGAAGCTAAAAACATCCCAGTTCTTGCATGACCAGCATACTCACCGGACATGTCACCCAGTAAGTAATTTTTGAGAGGAATATATATTTTCTGTATGGTAAAAGTTTCAGATCTTTAAGTTCAATTCATGATAAATGGGAGCAAAAACAAAAGTGTTGCGTTTATATATTTGTTCAATACCATATTTTTCGGAGTATAAGTCGCACCTGCCGAAAATGCATAATAAAGAAGGAAAAAAAACATACAAGTCGCACTGGAGTATAAGTCGCATTTTTGGGGGGAAATTTATTTGATAAAACCAGACGGCAAGAATAGACATTTGAAAGGCAATTTAAAATAAATCAAGAATAGTGAAGAACAGGCTGAATAAGTGTAGGTTATATGAGGCATAAATAAGCAACTGCTATGTTAAGCTAACATATTATGGTAAGAGTCATTCAAATAACTAGAACATATAGAACATGTTATACCTTTAACAAACTATCTCTCACTCCTAATCCATAAATCCCATAAAATCTTATACGTCTAGTCTCTTACGTCAATGAGATAAATAATATTGATATTTTACGGTAATGTGTTAATAATTTCACACATAAGTCGCTCCTGAATATAAGTCGCACCCCCGGCCAAACTATGAAAAAAAAACTGCTACTTATAGTCCGAAAAATACGGTGCATATTTTCTAAATCAAAAAAGGAATACCATTAAAAAACAACATAAATTAATAGACTTTGGTTTAATCGGCCCTTTAAGTTGTCCAGCAGCTATAAAATGATATTGCTGAATATATATCTTCTTCTTTTTATTTCTAACAGTCCAAATATGACATGCACACGTAGAACAAAGGCTTCTCTGTTCAGTTGTCTTTGCAGCGTGATGGCCTCCTTTCTCACAGCCCTGTGTGCAACTATGTCAGTTGTCTTTGCAGCGTGATGGCCTCCTTTCTCACAGCCCTGTGTGCAACTATGTCAGTTGTCTTTGCAGCGTGATGGCCTCCTTTCTCACAGCCCTGTGTGCAACTATGTCAGTTGTCTTTGCAGCGTGATGGCCTCCTTTCTCACAGCCCTGTGTGCAACTATGTCAGTTGTCTTTGCAGCGTGATGGCCTCCTTTCTCACAGCCCTGTGTGCAACTATGTCAGTTGTCTTTGCAGCGTGATGGCCTCCTTTCTCACAGCCCTGTGTGCAACTATGTCAGTTGTCTTTGCAGCGTGATGGCCTCCTTTCTCACAGCCCTGTGTGCAACTATGTCAGTTGTCTTTGCAGCGTGATGGCCTCCTTTCTCACAGCCCTGTGTGCAACTATGTCAGTTGTCTTTGCAGCGTGATGGCCTCCTTTCTCACAGCCCTGTGTGCAACTATGTCAGTTGTCTTTGCAGCGTGATGGCCTCCTTTCTCACAGCCCTGTGTGCAACTATGTCAGTTGTCTTTGCAGCGTGATGGCCTCCTTTCTCACAGCCCTGTGTGCAACTATGTCAGTTGTCTTTGCAGCGTGATGGCCTCCTTTCTCACAGCCCTGTGTGCAACTATGTCAGTTGTCTTTGCAGCGTGATGGCCTCCTTTCTCACAGCCCTGTGTGCAACTATGTCAGTTGTCTTTGCAGCGTGATGGCCTCCTTTCTCACAGCCCTGTGTGCAACTATGCCAGTTTGCACGCAGATTTCAGACTTTTTAAGAGGCACGATACTGCCTGCAGGACACTTTCAGCATTGATAAATCTCACTGTTCATGTTGAGTGATTTGTATTTGCATTTTCTCCTCCCAGTATTGTGGGCATTCTGATAATCAACATATATTCTGCATACATCATTAAGACAAATATGTTAAATGGAGGGAATAAGCGGTAGAAAATGGATGGATGGGATGGATTGCACTCCTTATTTTGCTCATTAATCGACAAGTATTTAGATCAGCTTTGCGTGAGCTAACAAGTTTGCATGTGTTTTGATACACATAAACCTTTTGTAGATTATACTGTAAGTGTGGTAAACGTACTTTTTGTTGCAGGCTTCAAGACACGTAGCGGGAGACTGACAAGACAGAATGTCAAGTAAAGGACATCTATTGGAAAATACTGTTTTTATTCCATGATACATATTTTTAATAAACATTCCACACGTTTATTCTTGGCATACTTTTCAATCACAATTCACAATACAGTACATTATTTGATTTAATGTGAAGTTAATTATATTTATATAGCGCTTTTCTCTTGTGACTCGAAGCGCTTTACATTGTGTAGCCCGATATCTAAGTTACATTTTGAAACCAGTGTGGGTGGCACTGGGAGCAGGTGGGTAAAGTGTCTTGCCCGAGGACACAACAGCAGTGACTAGGTTGGCAGAAGCGGGGATCGAACCTGGAACCCTCAGGTTGCTGGCACGGCCACTCTACCAACCGAGCAGAAATGATGGCTACCGAGCTCTACTCTTTCCTCTCTCCCTCTTGAGTACAGGTAAAAAAACCTTCTTTATGGTGACGGCCACCTATGTCACGTGACACATGCTTCTGTTCCTTGTGTACACATCCACAAACACCACGTGACATACACACATGATCTGGCTCCTACAATGACTAACATGGCTCATTTGCATAATACACTAAAAACTACTTGGGTCTCTGAGGCAGACGATGAGAGTCCTGTAAAATGTATACATACAGTGGGGCAAAAAAGTATTTAGTCAGCAAGTTCTCCCACTTCAAATGATGACAGAGGTCTGTCATTTTCATCATAGGTACACTTCAACTGTGAGAGACGGAATGTGGAAAAAAAATCCAGGAATTCACATTGTAGGAATTTTAAATAATTTATTTGTAAATTACGGTAGAAAATAAGTATTTGGTCAACCATTCAAAGCTCTCACTGATGGAAGGAGGTTTTGGCTCCAAATCTCACGATACATGGCCCCATTCATTCTTTCCTTAACACTGATCAATCGTCCTGTCCCCTTAGCAGAAAAACAGCCCCAAAGCATGATGTTTCCACCCCCATGCTTCACAGTAGGTATGGTGTTCTTGGGATGCAACTTAGTATTCTCCAAATACGACGAGTTGAGTTTATAACAAAATGGATACATGGATGATACAGCAGAGGATTGGGAGAATGTCATGTGGTCAGATGAAACCAAGATAGAACTTTTTGGTACACCAACAACAGGTATGTCACACCTGAGAGACATGGCACACACTTACAACAGGTATGTCACACCTGAGAGACATGGCACACACCAACAACAGGTATGTCACACCTGAGAGACATGGCACACACCAACTACTCAACAACAGGTATGTAACATTGGTATATTGATCCAGATCAGGAAGTAGTAGAACCCAAAATGCTCAATGGTTAAGGCTGCTGCCTCTCACACGGTACTACTGGGTTCAAATCCACAAGATCTTGTTTTTTGTTTCATCTCTATCATTGTTAAATGATTGCATTTGTATATTAGTGAAAATCCTGTCTTGATGGAACCCAGGATACCTCAATGGTCAACACTGTGAGCTTCAAATATGGGGGTACTGGGTTTGAATCCCAATTGGTTTGATATGTAACTTCAGTTCAAAATTGAGCTCCACCTCAATCGTAGTTTACTGGGACAGATGTCACGATTCCATTAATGAATGAGCCAGACTACACTTCCAGCAAGACTCAGGATAGCTCAATGGTTAAGACTGCTGCCTCTCATGCAGAACTACTGGGTTCAAATCCATTGTTAGGAGGCGTTAGTTTATTGTTTTGCCTTGATCATAGTTCACTGATAACATTTGTATATGAGCGAGAACCTAACTTTGTTGGGACCCAGGATAGCTCAATGGTCAACACTGTGGGCTCCTAATACAGGAGTAGTGAGTTCAAATCCCATACATGGAGTCAGTAATTTGGCAGTACGGCGTCAAGACGACATACATTGTGGGCTGCTTCTTCTCCCCCACACAGAGTAATGTTATGTGCTACTTCTTTGACTAACATATAGTTGAAAAATTAAGTCAACACTAAAGCTAATAATAATCCAAAATAAAATGTCAAATAGTCAATGATGACACCTCAGGGGCTACCTGTGTGTGTGTGTGTGTGTGTGTGTGTGAGAATGAGTGCGTGTGTGTAGGAGTGTGTGCGAGTGAGTGTAACTCCTGAGGTGGGTGGGAATAGGATAAATAAAGAGCGTTGACCAATGAGCTCTCCTGGGTACAAATAAAATAAAATAGGTTAATTGTAATTGGATAAAAAAAAAGTAAATTAAATTATTATTTTAACATTACATGGGAGAAATGACACAGTTACAATATTTGTCAACTTGCAGCCTCCAGCTGATCTTTTAAATTACACATCGACCCAAGCAGGAGTCGAACCCCACACTCTTCAACCTGAGTCAACAGTCTTAACCACTGGGCTATCCTGGGTCTTGATGACACAATTTTTTTTCATACACAAATGTAATCGAGGACTGTGGCCCAGTAAAGTTTGATGAGGTAGAACAAAAGACACACAACCTGAGTGAGATTTGAACCCAGTACTTTTCATTCCAAGTCAGATGTCTTAACCCCTGGTCTATCCTGGGTCTTGTGAAGAGAAGATTGTGTTCTATACACAAATGTAATCGAGGACTCCTGGCTCAGTAAAGTATGACAAGCTTAAACAAAATTTTGTCAACATGAGTGGGATTCGAACCAAGTACCTGTCATTCAGAGTCAGCAGTCTTAACCACTGGGCTATCCTGGGTCTTGATGAGATATTTTTTTTTCATACACAAATGTAATCGAGGACTGATGGCCCAGTAAAGTTTGATGAGGTAGAACAAAATACAGTTAACCTGAGTGGGACTTGAGCCCAGTACTTTTCATTCCGAGTCAGATGTCTTAACCCCTGGTCTATCCTGGGTCTTGTGAAGAGAAGATTGTGTTCTATACACAAATGTAATCGAGGACTCCTGGCTCAGTAAAGTATGACAAGCTTAAACAAAATTTTGTCAACATGAGTGGGATTTGAACCCAGTACCTGTCGTTCAGAGTCAGCAGTCTTAACCACTGAGCTATCCTGGGTCTTGATGAGATATATTTTTTTTCATACACAAATGTAATCGAGGACTGATGGCCCAGTAAAGTTTGATGAGGTAGAACAAAATACAGTCAACCTGAGTGTGACTTGAACCCAGTACTTTTCATTCCGAGTCAGATGTCTTAACCCCTGGTCTATCCTGGGTCTTGTGAAGTAAAGATTGTGTTCTATACACAAATGTAATCGAGGACTCCTGGCTCAGTAAAGTATGACAAGCTTAAACTAAATTTTGTCAACTTGAGTGGGATTTGAACCCAGTACCTGTCATTCAGAGTCAGCAGTCTTAACCACCGAGCTATCCCTGGTCCTGTGAAGAATGGATTTCTTTCCATACACAAATGTTATCTACGACCCCTGACTCACTGGAGTAAGATGAGGTGGAAAAAATACTGCTGACCGGAGTGGGGTTTGAACTGTGTACAGTTTGTTCTCATGCAACAGTCTTAACCACTGGGCTACTTTCAGTCTTGTAAAGGTAGGATTTTAGTCCATACACAAATGTAATCGATGACTCCCAGCCTTCGTAAAGTATGATGAGGTAAAAAAAAAATACTATCAACCAGAGTGAGGTTTGAACTCAGCACTTTTCATTCAAAGTCAGCAGACTCAACCCCTAGTCTACCCTGGGTCTTGTGACAATAAGATTGTGTTCCATACATAAATGTAATCGAGGACTCCTGGCTCTGTAAAGTATAATGAGGTTGGGAATGGGTGAAAAAAATAGAAGATTAAAATAAAATATACTAAAATAAAAATGGTCTAAACCTGGGCCCTGGAGAAGGGGTCCAGACTGAGGCCAAGGGAAAAAACAACAACAACTCATAGCCATAGTACACATCCCTCTCACATGTGTGTAAGAGGTAAACATCAAAGAAGACAAAGGACATGAAAGACATTAAAGCAGCGGATACAAGCAGACACTTCTACATCCAGCTATGAATAACAACTAAAAGAAACATAGACACTGTGGTGGTCTCTGCGCTGTTCCACGCCATCGTCCACTGGGGTGGAGGGAGCGTGGCCAGAAACAGGAGCAGACCCAACAAAGCAACCAAGAGAACTGACTCCACTCTAAGCCGCCAACCAACTCTCGGCCAGTGTCCAGTCCGCATGGATGAGCGAGGATACGTCCAAGGAGACTGAGGTGTACGACACCTGCTCACCCAGCCAAGACACCGCCAAGCCTCTCCGTCCCAGCGCTCAGAGCTTGCTCCGCAGACCTGTCCCTTCATCCGCTTCTCCTCCAGTCCCTCCAAAGCGACTCCGGTGTGGCAGACACCCAGCAGCTGGTCTCCATGGTCAAAAGGCTCCCGGGAGGAAGATCCAGAAGTCCACAAAAAGCACCACAGAGGTCACCAAAGTGCCACCCCTTGTCACACAGTCCCAAAGGGTCCCGGACCAAAAGGCAAAAAAATATAATAAGACATGAAAACAAGAGGGAAACACGAAATGATGACACAAGAGCACGGAGCTCCTGCCAACAGCAGCCACTACAGCAGCGCCATCTTGGGGGAAAAAAAAAAAAAAAATCAATTAGAGCTGGATTTGAACCCAGTGCGCTTAATTCCAAGTGAGAAGTCTTAACCACTGGACTGTCCTGGGTCTTGTGAAGCTATGATTGTGTTCCATACACAAATGTAATTGAGGACTCCTGGCTCAGTAAAGTATGATGAGTTTGAACAAAATGATGTCAACTAGATTGGCATTCGAAACCAGTACCTCTCATTCAGAGTCCGCAGTCTTAACCACTGAGCTATCCTTGGTCTTGTAAAGAATAGATTTCTTTCCATACACAAATGTTATCTATGCAGTGATTTCCCCCCCAGAAAATGTGTTAGTCGTCACCATCACATCTCCATCTCATCTTTGCCTGGGGGGGGGGGGCAATAGACCACAGACTGTGGTGAAGTAGGCCGGCTACGTCGCATGAAGAAACTTTGAATTTTGGGTTGTGTTTTCCGCTCCATATATACGATATATATCTCAATAGATTTTAGGTTCAAAGAACTATGAAGTTGTTGCAGGTATGACCACATGGTGGCGATAGTTTCAAAGAACTATGAAGTTGTTGCAGGTATGACCACATGGTGGCGATAGTTTCAAAGAACTATGAAGTTGTTGCAGGTATGACCACATGCTGGCGATAGTTTCAAAGAACTATGAAGTTGTTGCAGGTATGACCACATGGTGGCGATAGTTTCAAAGAACTATGAAGTTGTTGCAGGTATGACCACATGGTGGCGATAGTTTCAAAGAACTATGAAGTTGTTGCAGGTATGACCACATGCTGGCGATAGTTTCAAAGAACTATGAAGTTGTTGCAGGTATGACCACATGGTGGCGATAGTTTCAAAGAACTATGAAGTTGTTGCAGGTATGACCACATGGTGGCGATAGTTTCAAAGAACTATGAAATTGATGCAGGTATGACCACATGGTGGCGATAGTTTCAAAGAACTATGAAGTTGTTGCAGGTATGACCACATGGTGGCGATAGAGTGCAGTGGGCGAACTGCAGATGGGAACTACTTCAACATGAGAGGAATAAACATCAAACATGTTGTGGACTCAATTGATGACTTGTTTATTGCTGCAGACAAGCTGGCAGGTATGACAACAACAGGTATGTCACACCTGAGAGACATGGCACACACCAACAACAGGTATGTCACACCTGAGAGACATGGCACACACCAACAACAGGTATGTCACACCTGAGAGACATGGCACACACCAACAACAGGTATGTCACACCTGAGAGACGTGGCACACACCAACAACAGGTATGTCACACCTGAGAGACATGGCACACACCAACAACAGGTATGTCACACCTGAGAGACATGGTACACACCAACAACAGGTATGTCACACCTGAGAGACATGGCACACACCAACAACAGGTATGTCACACCTGAGAGACATGGCACACACCAACAACGGGTATGTCACACCTGAGAGACATGGCACACACCAACAACAGGTATGTCACACCTGAGAGACATGGCACAAACCAACAACAGGTATGTCACACCTGAGAGACATGGCACACACCAACAACAGGTATGTCACACCTGAGAGACATGGCACACACCAACAACAGGTATGTCACACCTGAGAGACATGGCACAAACCAACAACAGGTATGTCACACCTGAGAGACATGGCACACACCAACTACTCAACAACAGGTATGTAACATTGGTATATTGATCCAGATCATGAAGTAGTAGAACCCAAAATGCTCAATGGTTAAGGCTGCTGCCTCACACGGTACTACTGGGTTCAAATCCACAAGATGGGAGGTCTTGTTTTTTGTTTCATCTCTATCATTGTTAAATGATTGCATTTGTATATGAGTGAAAATCATGTCTTGATGGAACCCAGGATACCTCAATGGTCAACACTGTGAGCTTCAAATATGGGGGTACTGGGTTTGAATCCCAATTGGTTTGATATGTAACTTCAGTTCAAAATTGAGCTCCACCTCCATCGTAGTTTACTGGGACAGATGTCACGATTCCATTAATGAAGGAGCCAGACTACACTTCCAACAAGACTCAGGATAGCTCAATGGTTAAGACTGCTGCCTCTCATGCAGAACTACTGGGTTCAAATCCATTTGTAGGAAGAGCTAGTTTTTTGTTTTGCCTTGATCATAGTTCACTGATTACATTTGTATATGAGTGAAAAACAATACTTAGTGGGACCTGTGATAGCTCAATGGTTAACACTGCTGCCTCACACGCAGTACTACTGGGTTCAAATCCACATCTGGGAAGTTCTTGTTCTTTGTTTTGCCTGATCATACTTCACTGATAACATTTGTATATGAGCGAGAACCAATCTTTGTTGGGACCCAGGATAGCTCAATGGTCAACACTGTGGGCTCCTAATACAGGGGTAGTGAGTTCAAATCCCATACATGGAGTCAGTAATTTGGCAGTATGGCGTCAAGACGACATACATTGTGGGCTGCTTCTTCTCCCCCACACAGACTAATGTTATGTGCTACTTCTTTGACTAACATATAGTTGAAAAATTAAGTCAACACTAAAGCTAATAATAATCCAAAATAAAATGTCAAATAGTCAATGATGACACCTCAGGGGTTACCTGTGTGTGTGTGTGAGAATGAGTGCGCGTGTGTGTGTGTAGGAGTGTGTGCGAGTGAGTGTAACTCCTGAGGTGGGTGGGAATAGGATAAATAAAGAGCGTTGACCAATGAGCTCTCCTGGGTACAAATAAAATAAAATAGGTTAATTGTAATTGGATAAAAAAAAAGTAAATTAAATTATTATTTTAACATTACATGAGAGAAATGACACAGTTACAATATTTGTCAACTTGCAGCCTCCAGCTGATCTTTTAAATTTCACATCGACCCAAGCAGGAGTCGAACCCCACACTCTTCAACCTGAGTCAACAGTCTTAACCACTGGGCTATCCTGGATCTAGATGAGGCAATTTTTTTTCGTACACAAATGTAATCGAGGACTGTGGCCCAGTAAAGTTTGATGAGGTAGAACAAAATACACTCAACCTGAGTGGGATTTGAACCCAGTACTTTTCATTCCGAGTCAGATGTCTTAACCCCTGGTCTATCCTGGGTCTTGTGAAGATAAGATTGTGTTCTATACACAAATGTAATCGAGGACTCCTGGCTCAGTAAAGTATGACAAGCTTAAACAAAACTTTGTCAACATGAGTGGGATTCGAACCCAGTACCTGTCATTCAGAGTCAGCAGTCTTAACCACTGGGCTATCCTGGGTCTTGATGCGATATTTTTTTTCATACACAAATGTAATCGAGGACTAATGGCCCAGTAAAGTTTGATGAGGTAGAACAAAATACACTCAACCTGAGTGGGATTTGAACCCAGTACTTTTCATTCCGAGTCAGATGTCTTAACCCCTGGTCTATCCTGGGTCTTGTGAAGAGAAGATTGTGTTCTATACACAAATGTAATCGAGGACTCCTGGCTCAGTAAAGTATGACAAGCTTAAACAAAATTTTGTCCACTTGAGTGGGATTCGAACCCAGTACCTGTCATTCAGAGTCAGCAGTCTTAACCACTGGGCTATCCTGCGTCTTGATGAGATGTTTTTTTTTCATACACAAATCTAATCGAGGACTGATGGCCCAGTAAAGTTTGATGAAGTAGAACAAAATACAGTCAACCTGAGTGGGATTTGAACCCAGTACTTTTCATTCCGAGTCAGATGTCGTAACCCCTGGTCTATTCTGGGTCTTGTGAAGAGAAGATTGTGTTCTATACACAAATGTAATCGAGGACTCCTGGCTCAGTAAAGTATGACAAGCTTAAACTCAATTTTGTCAACATGAGTGGGATTCGAACCCAGTACCTGTCTTAAGCACTGAGCTATCCCTGGTCCTGTGAAGAGAGGATTTCTTTCCATACACAAATGTTATCTACGACCGCTGACTCACTGGAGTAAGATGAGGTGGAAAAAATACTGCTGACCGGAGTGGGGTTTGAACTCTGTACAGTTTGTTCTCATGCA
Source organism: Nerophis ophidion (assembly GCF_033978795.1). Lineage (NCBI taxonomy): Eukaryota > Metazoa > Chordata > Actinopteri > Syngnathiformes > Syngnathidae > Nerophis > Nerophis ophidion. The sequence continues at coordinate 34,682,721 of NC_084638.1, read as the reverse complement.
ACAGTCTTAACCACTGGGCTACTTTCAGTCTTGTAAAGGAAGGATTTTAGTCCATACACAAATGTAATCGATGAATCCCGGCCTTAGTAAAGTATGATGAGGTACATGATGTGTGATACACATCATGTATCACACATCATGTGTCACACATCATATATCACAAATCATGTATCACACGTCATGTATCAAACATCATGTATCACACATCATGTATCACACATCATGTATCACACATCATATATCACACATCATATATCACACATCATGTATCACACATCATTTATCACACATCATGTATCACACGTCATGTATCACACATCATGTATCACACATCATGTAACACACATCATATATCACACGTCATGTATCACACATCATGTATCACACATCATGTATCACACATCATGTATCACACATCATTTATCACACATCATTTATCACACATCATGTATCACACGTTATTTATCACACATCATGTATCAAACATCATGTATCACACATCATGTATCACACATCATGTATCACACATCATGTATCACACATCATGTATCACACATCATGTATCACACGTCATGTATCACACATCATGTATCACACATCATTTATCACACATCATGTATCACACATCATGTGTCACACATCATGTATCACACATCATGTATCACACGTCATGTATCACACATCATGTATCACACATCATGTGTCACACATCATGTATCACAAATCATGTATCACACATCATGTATCACACATCATGTATCACACATCATGTGTCACACATCATGTATCACACATCATATATCACACATCATATATCACACATCATGTATCACACATCATTTATCTCACATCATGTATCACACGTTATGTATCACACATCATGTATCAAACATCATGTATCACACATCATATATCACACATCATTTATCACACATCATGTATCACACATCATGTGTCACACATCATATATCACAAATCATGTATCACACATCATGTATCACACATCATGTATCACACGTCATGTATCACACATCATGTATCACACATCATGTATCACACATCATGTATCACACGTCATGTATCAAACATCATGTATCACACATCACGTATCACACATCATGTATCACACGTCATGTATCACACATCATGTATCACACATCATGTATCACACATCATGTATCACACATCATGTATCACACATCATGTATCACACATCATGTATCACACATCACGTATCACACATCATGTATCACACGTCATGTATCACACATCATGTATCACACGTCATGTATCACACATCATATATCACACATCATGTATCACACATCATGTATCACACGTCATGTATCAAACATCATGTATCACACATCACGTATCACACATCATGTATCACACGTCATGTATCACACGTCATGTATCACACATCATGTATCACACATCATGTATCACACATCATGTATCACACGTCATGTATCAAACATCATGTATCACACATCACGTATCACACATCATGTATCACACGTCATGTATCACACATCATGTATCACACGTCATGTATCACACATCATATATCACACATCATGTATCACACATCATGTATCACACGTCATGTATCAAACATCATGTATCACACATCACGTATCACACATCATGTATCACACGTCATGTATCACACGTCATGTATCACACATCATGTATCACACATCATGTATCACACATCATGTATCACACGTCATGTATCACACATCATGTATCACACATCATGTATCACACATAATGTATCACACATCATATATCACACGTCATGTATCACACATCATGTATCACACGTCATGTATCAAACATCATGTATCACACATCACGTATCAAACATCATGTATCACACGTCATGTATCACACATCATGTATGACACATCATGTATCACAAATCATGTATCACACATCATGTATCACACATCACGTATCACACATCATGTATCACACATCATGTGTCACACATCATGTATCACACATCATGTATGACACATCATGTATCACAAATCATGTATCACACATCATGTATCACACATCATGTATCACACATCATGTGTCACACATCATGTATCACACATCATATATCACACATCATATATCACACATCATTTATCACACATCATGTATCACACATCATGTGTCACGCATCATATATCACACATCATGTATCACACATCATGTATCAAACATCATGTATCACACATCATGTATCACACGTCATGTATCAAACATCATGTATCACACATCATGTATCACACATCATGTATCACACATCATGTATCACACATCATGTATCACACGTCATGTATCAAACATCATGTATCACACATCATGTATCACACATCATGTATCACACGTCATGTATCAAACATCATGTATCACACATCATGTATCACACATCATGTATCACACATCATGTATCACACATCATGTATCACACATCATGTATCACACATCATGTATCACACATCATATATCACACATCATATATCACAAATCATTTATCACACATCATGTATCACACATCATGTGTCACGCATCATATATCACACATCATGTATCACACATCATGTATCAAACATCATGTATCACACATCACGTATCACACATCATGTATCACACATCATGTATCAAACATCATGTATCACACATCACGTATCACACATCATGTATCACACATCATGTGTCACACATCATGTATCACACATCATGTATCACACATCATGTTTCACACATCATATATCACACATCATGTATCACACATCATGTATCTCACATCATGTGTCACACATCATATATCACACATCATGTATCACACATCATGTATCACACATCATGTGTCACACATCATATATCACACATCATGTATCACACATCATTTATCACACATCATGTATCACACGTCATGTATCACACATCATATATCACACATCATGTATCACACATCATGTATCACACATCAAGTGTCACACATCATATATCACACATCATGTATCACACATCATGTATCAAACATCATGTATCACACATCATATATCACACATCATGTATCACACATCATTTATCACACATCATGTATCACACGTCATGTATCACACATCATGTATCAAACATCATGTGTCACACATCATATATCTCACGTCATGTATCACACATCATGTGTCACACATCATGTATCACACATCATATATCACACATCATGTATCACACATCATGTATCACACATCATGTATCACACGTCATGTATCACACATCATGTATCACACATCATGTATCACACATCATGTATCACACATCATGTATCACACGTCATGTATCACACATCATGTATCACACATCATGTATCACACATCATGTATCACACATCATATATCACACATCATATATCACACATCATGTATCACACATCATATATCACATATTATGTATCACACATCATGTATCACACATCATGTATCACACATCATGTATCACACATCATATATCACACATCATGCATCACACATCATGTATCACACATCATGTATCACACGTTATGTATCAAACATCATGTATCACACATCACGTATCACACATCATGTATCACACGTCATGTATTACACATCATGTATCAAACATCATGTATCACACATCATGTATCACACATCATGTATCAAACATCATGTATCACACATCATGTATCACACATCATGTATCACACGTCATGTATCACACATCATATATCACACATCATGTATCACACATCATATATCACACATCATGTATCACACATCATGTATCAAACATCATGCATCACACATCATGTGTCAAACATCATGTATTACACATCATGTATCACACATCATGTATCACACGTCATGTATCACACATCATGTATCACACGTCATGTATCACACATCATATATCACACATCATGTATCACACATCATGTATCACACATCATTTATCACACATCATGTATCACACATCATGTGTCACACATCATGTATCACACATCATGTATCACACATCATATATCACACATCATGTATCACAAATCATGTATCAAACATCATGTATCACACATCATGTGTCACACATCATGTATCACACATCATGTATCAAACATCATGTATCACACATCATGTATCACACATCATGTATCAAACATCATGTATCACACGTCATGTATCACACATCATGTATCACACATCATGTATCACACATCATGTATCACACATCATGTGTCACACATCATGTATCACACATCATATATCACACATCATGTATCACACATCATGTATCACACATCATGTATCACACATCATATATCACACATCATATATCACACATCATGTATCACACATCATATATCACACATCATGTATCACACATCATGTATCAAACATCATGTATCACACATCATGTGTCACACATCATGTATCACACATCATGTATCACACATCATGTATCACACGTCATGTATCACACATCATGTATCACACATCATGTATCACACATCATGTATCACACATCATGTATCACACATCATGTATCACACGTCATGTATCACACATCATCTATCACACATCATGTATCACACATCATGTATCACACATCATATATCACACATCATGTATCAAACATCATGTATCACACATCATGTGTCACACATCATGTATCACACATCATGTATCACACATCATGTATCACACGTCATGTATCACACATCATGTATCACACATCATGTATCACACATCATGTATCACACATCATGTATCACACATCATGTATCACACGTCATATATCACACATCATATATCACACATCATGTATCACACATCATGTATCACACATCATATATCACACATCATGTATCACACATCATGTATCAAACATCATGTATCACACATCATGTGTCACACATCATGTATCACACATCATGTATCACACATCATGTATCACACATCATGTATCACACGTCATGTATCACACATCATCTATCACACATCATGTATCACACATCATGTATCACACGTCATGTATCACACATCATGTATCACACATCATGTATCACACATCATATATCACACATCATGTATCACACATCATGTATCACACGTCATGTATCACACATCATGTATCACACATCATGTATCACACATCATGTATCACACATCATGTATCACACGTCATGTATCACACATCATGTATCACACATCATGTATCACACATCATGTATCACACATCATATATCACACATCATATATCACACATCATGTATCACACATCATATATCACATATTATGTATCACACATCATGTATCACACATCATGTATCACACATCATGTATCACACATCATATATCACACATCATGCATCACACATCATGTATCACACATCATGTATCACACGTTATGTATCAAACATCATGTATCACACATCACGTATCACACATCATGTATCACACATCATGTATCACACGTCATGTATCACACATCATGTATCACACATCATGTATCACACATCATGTATCACACATCATGTATCACACGTCATGTATCACACATCATGTATCACACATCATGTATCACACATCATGTATCACACATCATGTATCAAACATCATGTATCAAACATCATGTATCACACATCATGTATCACACGTCATGTATCACACATCATGTATCACACGTCATGTATCACACATCATGTATCACACATCATGTATCACACGTCATGTATCACACATCATGTATCACACATCATGTATCACACGTCATGTATCACACATCATGTATCAAACATCATGTATCACACATCATGTATCACACATCATGTATCACACATCATGTATCACACATCATGTATCACACATCATGTATCAAACATCATGTATCACACATCATGTATCATACATCATGTATCACAAATCATGTATCACACATCATGTATCACACATCATGTATCACACATCATGTATCACACGTCATGTATCACACATCATGTATCACACATCATGTATCACACATCATGTATCACACATCATGTATCACACGTCATGTATCACACATCATGTATCACACATCATGTATCAAACATCATGTATCACACATCATGTATCACACATCATGTATCACACATCATGTATCAAACATCATGTATCACACATCATGTATCACACATCATGTATCACACGTCATGTATCACACATCATGTATCACACGTCATGTATCACACATCATGTATCACACATCATGTATCACACATCATGTATCACACGTCATGTATCACACATCATGTATCACACATCATGTATCACACATCATGTATCACACATCATGTATCAAACATCATGTATCAAACATCATGTATCACACATCATGTATCACACGTCATGTATCACACGTCATGTATCACACATCATGTATCACACGTCATGTATCACACATCATGTATCACACATCATGTATCACACATCATGTATCACACATCATGTATCACACGTCATGTATCACACATCATGTATCACACATCATGTATCACACGTCATGTATCACACATCATGGATCACACATCATGTATCACACGTCATGTATCACACATCATGTATCACACATCATGTATCACACGTCATGTATCACACATCATGTATCACACATCATGTATCACACATCATGTATCACACGTCATGTATCACACATCATGTATCACACATCATGTATCAAACATCATGTATCACACATCATGTATCACACATCATGTATCACACATCATGTATCAAACATCATGTATCACACATCATGTATCACACATCATGTATCACACGTCATGTATCACACATCATGTATCACACGTCATGTATCACACATCATGTATCACACATCATGTATCACACATCATGTATCACACATCATGTATCACACGTCATGTATCACACATCATGTATCACACATCATGTATCACACATCATGTATCACACATCATGTATCAAACATCATGTATCAAACATCATGTATCACACATCATGTATCACACGTCATGTATCACACATCATGTATCACACGTCATGTATCACACATCATGTATCACACATCATGTATCACACATCATGTATCACACATCATGTATCAAACATCATGTATCACACATCATGTATCACACATCATGTATCACACATCATGTATCACACATCATGTATCACACATCATGTATCAAACATCATGTATCACACATCATATATCACACATCATGTATCACACATCATATATCATGTATGACCACATGGTGGCGATAGAGTGCAGTGGGCGAACTGCAGATGGGAACTACTTCAACATGAGAGGAATAAACATCAAACATGTTGTGGACTCAATTGATGACTTGTTTATTGCTGCAGACAAGCTGGCAGGTATGACAACAACAGGTATGTCACACCTGAGAGACATGGCACACACCAACAACAGGTATGTCACACCTGAGAGACATGGCACACACCAACAACAGGTATGTCACACCTGAGAGACATGGCACACACCAACAACAGGTATGTCACACCTGAGAGACATGGCACACACCAACAACAGGTATGTCACACCTGAGAGACATGGCACACACCAACAACAGGTATGTCACACCTGAGAGACATGGCACACACCAACAACAGGTATGTCACACCTGAGAGACATGGCACACACCAACAACAGGTATGTCACACCTGAGAGACATGGCACACACCAACAACAGGTATGTCACACCTGAGAGACATGGCACACACCAACAACAGGTATGTCACACCTGAGAGACATGGCACACACCAACAACAGGTATGTCACACCTGAGAGACATGGCACACACCAACAACAGGTATGTCACACCTGAGAGACATGGCACACACCAACAACAGGTATGTCACACCTGAGAGACATGGCACACACCAACAACAGGTGTGTCACACCTGAGAGACATGGCACACACCAACAACAGGTATGTCACACCTGAGAGACATGGCACACACCAACAACAGGTATGTCACACCTGAGAGACATGGCACACACCAACAACAGGTATGTCACACCTGAGAGACATGGCACACACCAACAACAGGTATGTCACACCTGAGAGACATGGCACACACCAACAACAGGTATGTCACACCTGAGAGACATGGCACACACCAACAACAGGTATGTCACACCTGAGAGACATGGCACACACCAACAACAGGTATGTCACACGTGAGAGACGTGGCACACACCAACAACAGGTATGTCACACCTGAGAGACGTGGCACACACCAACAACAGGTATGTCACACCTGAGAGACCTGGCACACACCAACAACAGGTATGTCACACCTGAGAGACGTGGCACACACCAACAACAGGTATGTCACACCTGAGAGACATGGCACACACCAACAACAGGTATGTCACACCTGAGAGACATGGCACACACCAACAACAGGTATGTCACACCTGAGAGACGTGGCACACACCAACAACAGGTATGTCACACCTGAGAGATGTGGCACACACCAACAACAGGTATGTCACACCTGAGAGACGTGGCACACACCAACAACAGGTATGTCACACCTGAGAGACATGGCACACACCAACAACAGGTATGTCACACCTGAGAGACATGGCACACACCAACAACAGGTATGTCACACCTGAGAGACGTGGCACACACCAACAACATGTATGTCACACCTGAGAGACATGGCACACACCAACAACATGTATGTCACACCTGAGAGACATGGCACACACCAACAACAGGTATGTCACACCTGAGAGACATGGCACACACCAACTACTCAACAACAGGTATGTAACATTGGTATATTGATCCAGATCAGGAAGTAGTAGAACCCAAAATGCTCAATGGTTAAGGCTGCTGCCTCTCACACGGTACTACTGGGTTCAAATCCACAAGATCTTGTTTTTTGTTTCATCTCTATCATTGTTAAATGATTGCATTTGTATATTAGTGAAAATCCTGTCTTGCTGGAACCCAGGATACCTCAATGGTCAACACTGTGATCTTCAAATATGGGGGTACTGGGTTTGAATCCCAATTGGTTTGATATGTAACTTCAGTTCAAAATTGAGCTCCACCTCAATCGTAGTTTACTGGGACAGATGTCACGATTCCATTAATGAAGGAGCCAGACTACACTTCCAACAAGACTCAGGGTAGCTCAATGGTTAAGACTGCTGCCTCTCATGCAGAACTACTGGGTTCAAATCCATTTGTAGGAAGAGCTAGTTTTTTGTTTTGCCTTGATCATAGTTCACTGATTACATTTGTATATGAGTGAAAAACAATACTTAGTGGGACCTGTGATAGCTCAATGGTTAACACTGCTGCCTCACACGCAGTACTACTGGGTTCAAATCCACATCTGGGAAGTTCTTGTTCTTTGTTTTGCCTGATCATAGTTCACTGATAACATTTGTATATGAGCGAGAACCAATCTTTGTTGGGACCCAGGATAGCTCAATGGTCAACACTGTGGGCTCCTAATACAGGAGTAGTGAGTTCAAATCCCATACATGGAGTCAGTAATTTGGCAGTATGGCGTCAAGACGACATACATTGTGGGCTGCTTCTTCTCCCCCACACAGACTAATGTTATGTGCTACTTCTTTGACTAACATATAGTTGAAAAATTAAGTCAACACTAAAGCTAATAATAATCCAAAATAAAATGTCAAATAGTCAATGATGACACCTCAGGGGTTACCTGTGTGTGTGTGTGTGTGTGTGTGTGTGTGTGAGAATGAGTGCGCGTGTGTGTGTGTGTAGGAGTGTGTGCGAGTGAGTGTAACTCCTGAGGTGGGTGGGAATAGGATAAATAAAGAGCGTTGACCAATGAGCTCTCCTGGGTACAAATAAAATAAAATAGGTTAATTGTAATTGGATAAAAAAAAAGTAAATTAAATTATTATTTTAACATTACATGAGAGAAATGACACAGTTACAATATTTGTCAACTTGCAGCCTCCAGCTGATCTTTTAAATTTCACATCGACCCAAGCAGGAGTCGAACCCCACACTCTTCAACCTGAGTCAACAGTCTTAACCACTGGGCTATCCTGGGTCTAGATGAGACAATTTTTTTTCGTACACAAATGTAATCGAGGACTGTGGCCCAGTAAAGTTTGATGAGGTAGAACAAAATACACTCAACCTGAGTGGGATTTGAACCCAGTATTTTTCATTCCGAGTCAGATGTCTTAACCCCTGGTCTATCCTGGGTCTTGTGAAGATAAGATTGTGTTCTATACACAAATGTAATCGAGGACTCCTGGCTCAGTAAAGTATGACAAGCTTAAACAAAATTTTGTCAACATGAGTGGGATTCGAACCCAGTACCTGTCATTCAGAGTCAGCAGTCTTAACCACTGGGCTATCCTGGGTCTTGATGCGATATTTTTTTTCATACACAAATGTAATCGAGGACTAATGGCCCAGTAAAGTTTGATGAGGTAGAACAAAATACACTCAACCTGAGTGGGATTTGAACCCAGTACTTTTCATTCCGAGTCAGATGTCTTAACCCCTGGTCTATCCTGGGTCTTGTGAAGAGAAGATTGTGTTCTATACACAAATGTAATCGAGGACTCCTGGCTCAGTAAAGTATGACAAGCTTAAACAAAATTTGGTCAACATGAGTGGGATTCGAACCCAGTACCTGTCATTCAGAGTCAGCGGTCTTATCCACTGCGCTATCCTGGGTCTTGATGAGATATTTTTTTTTTCATACACAAATGTAATCGAGGACTGATGGCCCAGTAAAGTTTGATGAGGTAGAACAAAATGCAGTCAACCTGAGTGGGACTTGAACCCAGTACTTTTCATTCCGAGTCAGATGTCTTAACACCTGGTCTATCCTGGGTCTCGTGAAGAGGAGATTGTGTTCTATACACAAATGTAATCGAGGACTCCTGGCTCAGTAAAGTATGACAAGCTTAAACTAAATTTTGTCAACATGAGTGGGATTCGAACCCAGTACCTGTCATTCAGAGTCAGCAGTCTTAAAGACTGGGCTATCCCTGGTCCTGTGAAGAGAGGATTTCTTTCCATACACAAATGTTATCTACGACCCCTGACTCACTGGAGTAAGATGAGGTGGAAAAAATACTGCTGACCGGAGTGGGGTTTGAACTCTGTACAGTTTGTTCTCATGCAACAGTCTTAACCACTGGGCTACTTTCAGTCTTGTAAAGGTAGGATTTTAGTCCATACACAAATGTAATCGACGACTCCCGGCCTTAGTAAAGTATGATGAGGTAAAAAAAAAAATACTATCAACCAGAGTGAGGTTTGAACTCGGTACTTTTCATTCAAAGTCAGCAGACTCAACCCCTAGTCTACCCTGGGTCTTGTGACAATAAGATTGTGTTCCATACATACATGTAATCGAGGACTCCTGGCTCTGTAAAGTATAATGAGGTTGGGAATGGGTGAAAAAAATAGAAGATTAATATAAAATAAAATATACTAAAAAAAAAATGGTTTAAACCTGGGCCCTGGAGAAGGGGTCCAGACTGAGGCCAAGGGAAAAAACAACAACTCATAGCCATAGTACACATCCCTCTCACATGTGTGTAAGAGGTAAACATCAAAGAAGACAAAGGACATGAAAGACATTAAAGCAGCGGATACAAGCAGACACTTCTACATCCAGCTATGAATAACAACTAAAAGAAACATAGACACTGTGGTGGTCTCTGCGCTGTTCCACACCATCGTCCACTGGGGTGGAGGGAGCGTGGCCACAGCAAAAATGTGCTTGCTCATCTGTTGCTTAATCTCGTATCTTGAGAACATTTTGAGCTTCTCATATCTGTCTCATTTTGTGATCAATTGCTTCTCCTTTATTGCTCCTAAGGGACCCTTAGGAGCAATAAAGAAGCTAAAAAGAGACAAGACGTCACTGAGACAAAGGAGGTTGATTTGAGACAACCCTTTGAGCAATATTTGAGAAGTGGGATACACTGACGAGAGCTCCATTGTTCTCAATCATGTCTCATTTATTTGGAAGGATGATCAAAAGAGAAAGAAATGAGATGTGTGAGCAATAAAAGAGATCTTATGTATGTCTTTTTCATGTCTTGATTATTTCTCTTCAATTTATTATCATATCTCAAATTTGAGAATCATGAGAACAAATTGAGAGTGCAATTTAAATATTCATCTGACTTCATTAGAAATAGCACTAAACAAATACTCAAATATTGAAAGGTGTATCACTTTATTTTAAAATATAATTTAAAAATAGATGAAATAACAAAATGTAAATGTAGTAAATTAGTACATACATCATGTACATATTGTCATTTACAATACTTAAGACAACATAGAAAACAATATACAGAAAAGAAAACAAATACAAAAATAAATGAATTTGACCTGAAGTACTCACTTTGTTATTGTGAAAAAGTCAGGTGTAGTTTTTTGAACTCCTTGTTGAGCAAAGCAGGTACCTTAGTTCAAAAAACACTTGACTTCATCTCAGTAAGAAGGTGAGTAAATGACAACATTTCCATTTTTGAAATATTCCAAGCAAAAACTGAAATACATTTATAAAATTGTAACCGTGCTGTCTGGAACTGGTCTACATACCAAAAAATAATCACACATTGAAAAGCAGGGATTCTTAACATTTTTAACCTTGGGGCACGACCAACTTTTCCACCACAGAGGGGTCTCAGAATGTTCCACTACAGAGGGGTCTGGGGCCAAATGAAATATAAACACTGAATGAGTCCTTCTACACTAAAGTGGATTACAAGCGAGTACCATTGCGGCCCATATGGACGGACCACAGCTAAGAAACAGATATTTATTGGCGGCTTCCAAGGGGTACTCGCAGCCAAACAGTGGGCCCCAGCCCTAGGATTAAGAAACACTGTTGTAAACAATAGAACAGCCTCCTGCCATAACAATAGAACATTTGCTACACAAATGATCATTGAAACATGTTGAAATTGGTTACAAAAGCTACTAATATACCTGATTATGTAAGCAGTAACGTACTGCGTCATTTTTGGGGGGATTTGGAAACAACTTTGAACTGTAAAAGGATATTAGCCGCTAGCTTGTTAGTGAGGTTGCATCACTGCCAAATTTGCTTGGCACAGCACAGCTCAATATGCATTATCACAGTATAACCTGGTACTAAAAGCTACATCATAGGGCCATTTTTGACAACATATACTGCGCAAACCTAGACCAAAATATTGAACATCCTACCAAAGAATGAACTTGACAGGTACAAGGGCCTACTTCAAACCCTCTCTGGCCTGACTTTTGTTTACCAAAGCTTTCTTGAGCTTGACCTCCTCAATATCGTCCCAATCAGGAAGGGTACTGCATCTCAGGACATACGCTGCAAGGCAAGAACATAATCATCAGCCATTCGTCATTTTGCCACATCAGTTTCTACAGCTATCAATCAATCAATGTTTATTTATATAGCCCCAAATCACCAATGTCTCAAAGGACTGCACAAATCATTACGACTACAACATCCTCGGAAGAACCCACAAAAGGGCAAGGAAAACTCACACCCAGTGGGCAGGGAGAATTCACATCCAGTGGGACGCCAGTGACAATGCTGACTAGGAGAAACCTTGGAGAGGACCGAAAGCAATGGATGTGGAGCGGGTCTAACATGATACTGTGAAAGTTCAATCCATAGTGGCTCCAACACAGCCGCGAGAGTTCAGTTCAAGCGGATCCAAGACAGCAGCCAGAGTCCCGTCCACAGGAAACCATCTCAAGCGGATCAGCAGCGTGGAGATGTCCCCAAGCGATACAGGTGAGCGGTCCATCCTGGGTCTCGACTCTGGACAGCCAGTACTTCATCCATGGTCATCGGACCGGACCCCCTGTGGAGGGGGGGACATAGGAGAAAGAAAAGAAGCGGCAGATCAACTGGTCTAAAAAGGAGGTCTATTTAAAGGCTAGAGTATACAGATGAGTTTTAAGGTGAGACTTAAATGCTTCTACTGTATCAAATCTATGCAATGCAATAACAATAATAATGCAAATCAAATGTAATGCTTTTTAATGCCATTTTGTTGCTACTTCAAAAAATGTAATGCATTTAGTTGTTTTTTTTACATCATCAAAAGCTTCCAATGATCTGTATACACACAGTTGCAAGCATTAGACAAGTAAATGAGTTGAAAAGTTGACATGAACTGTTACTATCTAGTGTATTAGAATTGGATTACAAAGCTGTTTCATTGGAGAATGTATTTTTATTGATTTATTTTTGTGGAGTAGCATCTGGTGTTTTGACTGTGTGCGTGGCCGTAGACAATCGCTCATTAAAAGGTTCGACTATCCAAAATATTAAAGGAGAACTGCACTTAAAGCCTCTAAACAAACATCCCATTCTGCATCAGATGATCAATATAATATACCCATTAGCCATTTATTTAGTTGTGTCTGTTTGAAACATGCTGTAAGTATATATATATATATATATATATATTCTCTGAAATGATGACTTATAACAGCCACAAAGCATTTTTAATCAGGATACAATTTGTTTTCAAATAGTTCAAAGGTTTTATGGAAAAATAAATGAACATCATACTAGGATTGCAAATGATGCATGTGTTTGGAAATGGATGATGGATTTAAACATTTGAGAAAAATACAGAATAATATTGGTAAAAATGCATTTGAAAAAAGCTATAGCAATGAAACATATTGCATTTCTTGTATTTACACCCTCTCTGTTGTTTCAAATGTTTACAGTAAACAGCAAGTATGTATCAAGTGTCCGGCAGCTGAAGGAACTTGTATTCATTTATTGAAATAGTTGTGGTCTGCTGTGAAAATGGCCTCTTTTGTCCATCCTAGGCTAGCGTAGATCACTTGAGGGAATTGCGTCACAACAGTTGCTAATGTTAGGCAAGTTAGCTCATATGTGTTGAAGTGGAGATGATTGAAATAAACGACTCCGTGTCGGCTCAGCTTCTCCATTATCCTGACATGGTGTCACAGTTAAGGACTACACGCCTACAGTGACCAAAGAATGGAAAAGTTGATGTTTCATTTTGCGTGATTGAAGCAGTGCTTTTGTCGTGTTCCCACCTTACAATACCTCTTGTATGCAGTTCAAAAAAGAAACGACTGTAACCTTCTTAAGTTCATTTTCCTTTACCGTTTGACATATTGACTGTCCGCCATGTCCTACAATCCTATTCCCTTTTTTAAATGCCTCATTTAATGCTTTTTTATTGCCCTTTAAAGCCTTCATTTACGCAAAACCATTAATACACACAAGCACACTTCAAGTTGATGGACATCAGACTATATTGCTCATCATAACGCTAGTTTGGAGTGGATAACAAATTGTAATGATGTAACATTCAGTTATGCTTCCAGTCTGCTGTAATCGAAAAGGGATCAACATTTCTCATATTGAACTTCTATTTCATTATTGTGACCCAATTTTGGCCTGAAAACACCCTCTGTTTGGGAAAACTTACTAAGGATTCCTTCCACTTTTTTCCGGTTTGTTTCCAGGGCGTCAAAAAGGGACAGCATTTTGACAGGTAGAAAAAAGAGGTCCAAACATTTGGGCTCTGCAGCATGTCTCATGGCAGCAAGGCGGAACAATGATATGAATACGCCGCTCTCAGGAAAGAGCTCTTGCTGGCCCGATTGTTGAGGAGGGCCGTCGCTGTATTTGTCTCCAACCAAGTCGCAGAGAGTTTGAAGTACTCTGACTTGGACCGGATCTGAAAGGGAAAAAAGAGCACAAACAATAGCAGAAGGAGAAAATGTGTTCAAAGTTGAAGTCAACAAAACAATGACATCATGAATGCTACTTACCTATTTTCAAGAGGACTTCTTCAATTCCTTCTTTTTCTGCCCACATTTTTTCCATCACATGGCGTCCATGATTTTTCTGCCTGTGGTTGATAACAGATAGTGTCCTCAATAGATGGGTTGCCTGCATCTCTCCTGTCTGGTGCCAGGAAAGCTGCCTTTTTATTCTCAGGTGGATTCAGGTAGCAAGCTATTGTGTACGCCGGGTGAAGGACCATAGGTGTGGACATTTGGTGATGGGCCAGCGGTGTGGGGATGGGAGGGGTGTACAGCCTCCATAGAGTGATCAAACTTGGCTGCTGAGGCCATTGGTTGATGGGCAGGATGCATGGTCTTCGTAGGGAAATGGACCTTTGATGTGGAGACCATATGGCAGGGGTGTCCAAACTTTTTCCACTGAAAAATCAAAGCCATTTTCATATTTTTGATTTGAAAAACCAATACAATATATGTATCAAAAATATACATTTAGGCCTCCACTCAGTTAGGGTTTTGGTCAAAAAAATATATTAAAAATGTGTCATTATTCAGTATTATTAGTATTGTTTTCAGTATTATTCATGTTTTAAATCTCTAGATCAACATTAGGGAAAAAATGGAAAAAACAGAAAATATGCAATATTTTCATCCAATAACTTTTTGAGGTGGAATATTTGAGATGATATAATAATTGAAGCCTTCATTTTGGATTTTGATTCATTATTATTTTTGGAGCAATGACACTTCAAAACAAATCACACTAAAATAATTGGGGATTGAAAAGTGTCCTACTCATTAAAGTGTTAAAAAATAAATCATACATTTTTTTACTGTTTACTGTCGATGCATCAGTGTTGTCGGGTCTCCCACTAATTATCATTCAGAATAGCCAGGATTTGAGATATTGCACAGGCAGCCCATGCATACTGTGCCCTCTGGGCAACAGTAGCAATGAAATGCCCAGTCACCTGGGAGTCTGGCCGCATAGTCGTTATAGCTGTTCAACCAACCTTTTTAAGTTACGGTTGGGTAGTTAACATGGGCGCCGATTGCATCGAACCTTGATAGCAGTTCAGCAAACCATTTTAAGTTACAGTTTTAACAAGTACCAAAGGTTGAAACCGTGAGTCAGGATGGTGTGTGGAAAAGCTAAATGCCCTTGTCAGTCTCCCTGATAGTAAAATTGTGAAAGCAGACTTTTTGATGAATGCTCTATTAAAATGTGACATTCAATATTGGTTTTACCACCGACCGGTGATTTTGATATGCTGCCCAGACAGTTAAGTAGACCGTCAATGTTCTATTAATAGCAAAACCCTTGGACTCTGAAAGTTGTAACATGTTGAAAAGAGTAGTCGCTGCAAAGAAGGCTTTGTAGAAGCAAGAATTTGGGAAAATCCTGGACTTTCCAAAATGGTGTAATAGGTTAAAAAATGTGGAAACATTGTATTGTTGTACCTTTATTTGTAGTTATTCTCCTTTTTTATTAAACATTTAAAAGTAAATGAGGCCATTCCTGAAGGAATTGTGTACGAATGCTCCAATGCTGGGAGACTGACACAGGCATTTTGCTTTTACACACACCATTCTGACCCACGGTTTCAACACTTGGTACTTCTTAAAACCGTAACTTAAAAGGGTTGGCTAAACAGCTACTAAGGTACGAGGCAATTGGCACCCATGTTAACTACCCAACCGTAACTTGAAAAGGTTGGTAGAACAGCTATAAGGACTACGCAGCCAGTCTGCGGCCGGGCAGACCTTCGCTGCTGTTGCCCGGAGGGCACAGCATGCATGGGCTGCCCGGCCGCCGGGCAGACCTTCGCTGCTGTTGCCCGGAGGGCACAGCATGCATGGGCTGCCCGGCCGCCGGGCTCCTTGTGTTTTCTTTCTACTTACTAAATATATCATTTCTGTTCCAAATAGAATCACTGATGTCAACGGCGACATTTGATGATTATTTGAAAAATTAAAAATCCTGCGGTATAGGCATCTTTGGCAGGAGGTGTCTTCTGCCAAGGCATTTACTCTCCTGAAAGAATAAATAAAGTAGTATCTAATCTAAATTTATTGATGTCTTGGACAATTTTTCAATCGGTGGAGAATTGTTGAAGTAATAACATGTTGAAATGACAAGTTGTAATACGGAATTTTGGGAAAACAGAGAATTTTTCCACTTCCTATGCAGAAGAAAGTTTCGACGGTGGAACAGTTAAAACGCGTTGAAAAATGTGGAAGGAGTAGTCGCCAGAAAAAGCTATAGCACAAGTATTGTGCGGCTGAATCAAGTTCGTTTTTGGGAATTTTTGCGTAAGGCCCCCCCCCTTACGACATTCTCGAGAATTTCTTTTTTCTAAAAATATGCATTTTCTGCCCTTTTTGGGTTTTATCGGCACTTCTGAAGAGGTTTTGAGACATTTCCTACAACTATAGCACAAGTATTGTGCGACGGAAGAAAGTTCGTTTTTGTGAATTTTTGCGTAAGGCCCCCCCCCCCTTACGACATTTTCGAGAAAAAAAGTTTTCCAAAAATATGCATTTTCTGCCCTTCTTGGATTTTGTCGGCACTTCTGAAGAGGTTTTGAGACATTTCCTACAACTATAGCACAAGTATTGTGCGGTTGAAGCAAGTTCGTTTTTGGGGATTTTTGCGTAAGGCCCCCCCCCCCCCTTACGACATTTTCGTGAAATAAAGTTTTCTAAAAATATGCATTTTCCGCCCTTTTTGGGTTTTGTCAGCACTTCTGAAGAGGTTTTGAAACATTTCCTACAACTATAGCACAAGTATTGTGCGGCTGAAGAAAGTTCGTTTTTGTGAATTTTTGCGTAAGGCCCCCCCCCCCCCCCCCCCCTTACGACATTTTCGAGAAAAAAAGTTTTCCAAAAATATGCATTTTCTGCCCTTTTTGGATTTTGTCGGCACTTCTGAAGAGGTTTTGAGACATTTCCTACAACTATAGCACAAGTATTGTGCGGCTGAAGAAAGTTCGAAGGTGGAATGGTTTAAATAGGTTAAAACTTCAAAATGTTGTATTGTTGTATCTTTATTTGTCATTATTTATTTATTTTATTTTTTATTAAACATTAAAAACTAGATGAGGCAATTCCTGAAGGAATTGCGTGTGATTGCTCCAATGCTGATGATGAACTGAAATCCCGAAATTATTTTAGCATTGTTTAACTCAAGCACACGATTCCTGAAGAGTCTGAAAATTTTGAAGTTGGAACAGTTGGAATCAGACGGAATAAGTGGAACTTTGAAGGATGTCCCATTGATTTCAATAGGAATTTCCCCAAAACTTAGTCCATGAGTACTGTGCCTATTAGCAACATTAGCAATGACCTGCTAGTCCTTATAGTTGTTCAACCAACCCTTTTAAGTTACGGTTTGGTAGTTAACATGGACTACGATTGAAACCGTGATTCAGGATGGTGTGTGGAAAATTTAAATTCCTGTGTCAAATGTCCAGACCACAAACAACAAGATTAAATAAATGTCTGTTGAAAAGTAATACTGAATTTGTCATTTGACTGGGGGCTCTGTTTGATTGATTTGTCAAAAAGTCTTTGACAGTAAAGAAGACTGCCTATGTCCAGTGTAGATTAAAGTCTTGACATTACCTGACCTGTGTGATTGTTAGTGATGGGTTGATGAGGCGTTGCACAGCCTTTTGACACATTTATAAACTGTATTGATCCTGTGTCACTAAATACTGACATCTGCTGGACATTAAAATTCCCTACAGGAAATCTATGGACCAACTCAACTGACACTGATTTTATGACCTAGTATATCCAATAATATAAACCAAGTCATTGAATTTCATTTAGGATTATTTCATAACAAAACTGTAGTAGTTAACATAAAAACTATAGTAGTTAATAACATAAAATTGTTGTAGTAAACATAGAAACGATAGTAATTAACATAAAAACGATAGTAGTTAACATAAAACTATAGTTAACATAAAAACTATAGGAGTTAACTTCAAATGTCTAGTAGTTAATAACAAAACTATAGTAGTTACCATAAAACTATATTATTTCACACAAAACTATAGTAGTTAACAAAAACTATCATAGTTAGCAAAACTAATAGTTAATAACAAAACTATAGTAAATAATAACATAGTGTCAAGCTATAGTAGATAATAACATAAAATGTATAATAGTTAACATAAAACTATAGTAGTTAAAAACAAAACTATACAATAGTAGTTGATATAAAAACGATAGTAGTTAACAAAAACGATAGTAGTTAAAATAAAAAAAATGTAATAGTTAACATAAAAACTATAGGAGTTAACTTAAAAAGTCTAGTAGTTAATAACAAAACTATAGTAGCAAACATAAAAACTATAGTAGTTAATATAAAATGCAAAATAGTTAACATAAAACTATAGTAGTTAAAAACAAAACTATACAATAGTAGTTGATATAAAAACGATAGTAGTTAACATAAAAACGATAGTAGTTAACATAAAAAATGTAATAGTTAACATAAAAACTATAGGAGTTAACTTAAAAAGTCTAGTAGTTAATAACAAACCTATAGTACTTAACATAAAAACTATAGTAGTTAATAACATAAAATTGTTGTAGTTAACATAAAAACGATAGTAATTAACACAAAAAACGATATTAGTTAACATAAAACTATAGTAAACATAAAAACTTGTAGGAGTTAACTCAAAAAGTCTTTTAGTTAATAACAAAACTATAGTAGTTAACATAAAACTATATTATTTCACATAAAACTATAGTAGTTGACAAAAACTATAGTAGTTAACATAAAAACAATAGTAGTTGAAAACAAAACTTTAGTAGTTAAAACTATAGCAGTTAACATAAAAACTATAACAATTAATACAACTAGAGTAGTTAATAACAAAACTGTAGTAGTTAACATAAAACTACAGTAGTTATTAACATAAAAACTATAGTAGTAAACATAAATCTATAGTAGTTAACATAAAAACTATAGTAGTTAATAACAAAAAAATATAGTAGTTAATAACAAAAAACTATAGTAGTTAATAACAAAAAACTATAGTAGTTAATAACATAAAAACTATAGTAGTTAATAACAAAAAACTATAGTAGTTAACATAAAAGCTATTGCAATTAATAACATAAAGCTATAGTAGTTAATAACCAGAGGTGGGTAGAGGAGCCAGAAATTGTACTCAAGTAAGAGTACTGTTACTTTACAGATGTATTACTCAAGTAGAAGTAAGGAGTAGTCACCCAAATATTTACTTGAGTAAATAAAAGTAAAAAGTATGTTGTGAAAAAACTACTCAAGTACTGAGTACCTGATGAGTAACCTGTTCCTTTAATGATGACGGCAACAAGTAATGCACAAAAACATCAAAATAGCAATAAGCAAATTCAGAGCCAGGAATATCTCTTAAGCAACTAAAACAATGATATATATTAAATAATAGTACATTAAAATAAGGCACAATAAATTAACATTGATTGAGACTTTTATTATTAGATAGCACAGTACAGTACATATTTTGTACAATTGAGCACTAAATGGTAACACCCCAATAAGTTTTTCAAGGTGTTTAAGTCGGGTCATGTGACCGCCTGGCTCTGTTTGATTGGTCCAAGGTCACCAGTGACTGCATGTGATTGGTGAAACGCTGGCATGTGTAGATTCTACTTGGAAAAACCAAAACAAACATTAACAGATCCATTCCAAAAAAGTAGCGAGTAGCGAGCTGAATGTAGATAAATGGATTGGAGTAAAAGTAGCCTTTCTTCTCTATAAATATACTCAAGTAAAAGTAAAAGTATGTTGGTAGAAGTACAATGGATCCCAAAAGTTACTCAAGTAGATGTAACGGAGTAAATGTAGCGCGTTACTACCCACCTCTGATTATATTAGACTACAATTATTTAACATCAGATATTCCACTCAGAAATATTTATGGAGGAACATTTTGTGTGTTTTCCCTTGAACAAAAAGTTGTTTTAATGACAAAAAATACAATCGAATGAAAATCTATAATTAACTAACTATAATTACATCTGAAGTTGATTTAGATGTGTGTATTTTATATATATATAAAATAGAATGGACTTTGTCATTTTATTTGCATATAAAGAGATGAAGGACTCCAACATAAGGTACAGTAGTGAGAACAAATATGGGCAGAAGAAGAGGTAATAAAGGAAGAACTAACAATTGAAATAAACAGACTACTATCCAATCAAAATAATGAGCAATCCTGTACAATATACAACATTTTATAGGAATACAAAATACTGTACAATACACAGAACAAGACAAGAGTACCCAAGTAATAAATAACAATCATTGTCGGACATATTGCACTGGAAAGGTAGTATTGTAGGATATTGGATAGGGCTGATTTATTATTATTATTATTATAAGTTAGAGTTCAACATGGTGACAGCTCTGGGAAAGAAGCTGTTTCTTCTGCCTCTGATGCACCTGCCCCATGGTAGCAGGTGGAAGCCATACATCCATATATATATACATACATATGTATATATGGATGCATATATGTATATACTGTATATGTATATGTATGTATATATATACACATGTATATATACACACATATATATATATATACATATACATACATACATACACACATATATATATATATATATATATATATGAAGATGATTTGTAGCTGGTTCACTAAAATGATTTGGGATTCAAATGAAATATTCCATTTTGAATATATTGGAGGAACATTTTGCATATTTTTGTGTGTTTCCTGTAAAATGAATTACTAATTAAATATTCCCCTCAAGGTGATATATATAATGCATATTTCTTCCATGAACAAAACATAAAAGGCATAAAACAAAAATATTAAAACCTTATATTGACGGAGCCAACGTTAGATAAGAATTTAAGCATTAAAAAAACACTTTAATGACTGAGACACCTTTGGGTCCTCGGGGCAAAACTTGAGGGAAGCCTTGAAGCTTACAAAAAAAAATAATAATAATAAATAAAAAACATTGGTTTTGAAAATGAAAAAGTTTGAGATGCTTTGATTTCTAAAAAGGTTTAGAGAGCCCTAGTTTAAGTTCCTGTTTCTATGAGCCAACATTTGACTTCCTGGCATAAACAACACATGACTACTGCTGTTATTAGCATCATTATTAATATTATTATCATGATCTATTTCATTCTTTTCTCCCTTCCTTGCACACAAACTGTAGCATCATGTGTGCACACTTCCTGCTCGCACTCTAAATGTTGTTTTACACTTAAGCAGACACCCGCCGGATCATTAGTCTGATTAGCAACAAATAAACTCACAGCCACAACAACCAATTGACTTGTGCTGCACACACACACGCACGCACACACACACGCACGCACGCACACACACACACACACACACACTAGCATCTCTGAAGAGAAAAGTTTGCAAGATTGATGAGAAAAATAATCATTTTCAGGTTGCAAATATTGACAATCCATAAACTTGCATAGGAGGAATGCATTTATCAATATAATATATATATATAATTTGTAATATTGTTTGATTAAGTTACTTTTGTTTTTTATGCATTTTGGGGAATTGATATATTTTAATATGATAAATAATTACATCTTGCATATTATTGGCATGTAAACAAAGATTTGTTAAAAAAAAAGAGAAAAGAAACCAATTGGGCAGATTTTGCCTCACATTTAGGATGATTGCATTTCATGTTGTGAGAAGACAATATCGTGACAAATTGTACACATTTGTCTAATTCCTTCTCCTGGGATAATAACAGTTCATTATCTGTATGCAGCAACACACACAAAAACACACAAACCATTACACAGCTTTCACATTATATGGAGAAAAAAAAAACACACAAAAAAAATTAAAGTACCAATGATTGTCACACACACACACGCACGCACACACACACACACACACACACACACACACACACACACACACACACACACACACACAGGAGGTGTGGCGAAATTATTATTAATTATTTTAAAAAATAATTATATAATGGAACCATTGAAATAAGCTTAGATTATATTAAATTAATCAAATAGTTAAATCAATCATAAATAATTATTTGAATCATTAAATCATTTGATTCACTAAATTAAATATTAGATCATTGAATCAATACTTAAATGAATCAATAAATAATCAAAGTATTCATTAAACAAGTATTTGAATCATAAATTAAATATTAATACTTAAATAATTAAATATTGATACTTAAATAATTAATATTAATAATATTTAATACTTACTTAAATCATTAAAATAAGTGATTAAATTGTGAAATTAAATTAAATACATAACGCATTAAAATAATCATTATTTGATCATTAAATTAAATGTAAAAATGTAATGTAATCATTACTTGAATCATTAAATGATTAATTATCCAAATCATAATAAATAAATGAAATCGTGAAATATGCTTCAATTTTTAATATAATCAAAGAGTTAAAGCATGTTTGAATCATTAAATAATTTGACTCATTAAATTAAATATGACATCATTGAATCAATACTTAATTTGATCAATAAATAATTAAATTAAACAATTTGAATCATTAAATTAAATATTACACCATTAAATCATTAAATAATTAATTAAATTGTGAAAATACATATCACATTAAATTAATCATTATTTGTATCATTAAATATTAAAACCATAATTTAATAATTACTTCAACCATTAAATAATTAAATCAATAATTTCTTAAATCATTACATAAATAAATCATTAAATTGTAATTCATAATTAAATAAATTAATGTTTCCTATGATACAATTTATTTAATAACAATAATTAATGACACATTTAACTCATTATTTAAATGTGTTCAGATTTATTCAACATTTAGATTATTTTGTCTCTTCTTTTGCAGTTTTTCAGCCATGAATATTATTCCTTTAAGACTAGTTGTCCTTCTTCTTGTCTCCGAGACATCTTTCATTGCATGTCACTCATTTAAACGGGTGTACTGTCGCTTTAAGACAAGTCACCTCTTTCACAGCCTTTACTTGCAGCACGCCGTCAAAAATAAAGTTCCAGAAACATGAAGACGCTCACACTGGATGGCCGCACGACACAAAATGATGACTTCTGTTTCAGGCCGCAGGTTTGATGCCTCAGCACATCCAAGGTCATGCCTCAGCATCTCTTAGATGTAATGATGGAATGTTTGCACTCACCTCAGGTATGACGTCACTTCTAGTCCTTCTTCTTGTTGGAAGTGCTGCCTCAAACATGTCCTCATCTTCTTCTTGTTGGAAGTGCTGCCTCAAACATGTCCTCATCTTCTTCTTCTTGTTGGAAGTGCTGCCTCAAACATGTCCTCATCTTCTTCTTGTTGGAAGTGCTGCCTCAAACATGTCCTCATCTTCTTCTTGTTGGAAGTGCTGCCTCAAACATGTCCTCATCTTCTTCTTCTTGTTGGAAGTGCTGCCTCAAACATGTCCTCATCTTCTTCTTGTTGGAAGTGCTGCCTCAAACATGTCCTCATCTTCTTCTTGTTGGAAGTGCTGCCTCAAACATGTCCTCATCTTCTTCTTGTTGGAAGTGCTGCCTCAAACATGTCCTCATCTTCTTCTTGTTGGAAGTGCTGCCTCAAACATGTCCTCATCTTCTTCTTGTTGGAAGTGCTGCCTCAAACATGTCCTCATCTTCTTCTTGTTGGAAGTGCTGCCTCAAACATGTCCTCATCTTCTTCTTGTTGGAAGTGCTGCCTCAAACATGTCCTCATCTTCTTCTTGTTGGAAGTGCTGCCTCAAACATGTCCTCATCTTCTTCTTGTTGGAAGTGCTGCCTCAAACATGTCCTCTTCTTCTTCTTGTTGGAAGTGCTGCCTCAAACATGTCCTCATCTTCTTCTTCTTGTTGGAAGTGCTGCCTCAAACATGTCCTCATCTTCTTCTTCTTGTTGGAAGTGCTGCCTCAAACATGTCCTCATCTTCTTCTTCTTGTTGGAAGTGCTGCCTCAAACATGTCCTCATCTTCTTCTTGTTGGAAGTGCTGCCTCAAACATGTCCTCATCTTCTTCTTGTTGGAAGTGCTGCCTCAAACATGTCCTCATCTTCTTCTTGTTGGAAGTGCTGCCTCAAACATGTCCTCATCTTCTTCTTCTTGTTGGAAGTGCTGCCTCAAACATGTCCTCATCTTCTTCTTGTTGGAAGTGCTGCCTCAAACATGTCCTCATCTTCTTCTTCTTGTTGGAAGTGCTGCCTCAAACATGTCCTCATCTTCTTCTTGTTGGAAGTGCTGCCTCAAACATGTCCTCATCTTCTTCTTCTTGTTGGAAGTGCTGCCTCAAACATGTCCTCATCTTCTTCTTGTTGGAAGTGCTGCCTCAAACATGTCCTCATCTTCTTCTTCTTGTTGGAAGTGCTGCCTCAAACATGTCCTCATCTTCTTCTTGTTGGAAGTGCTGCCTCAAACATGTCCTCATCTTCTTCTTCTTGTTGGAAGTGCTGCCTCAAACATGTCCTCATCTTCTTCTTGTTGGAAGTGCTGCCTCAAACATGTCCTCATCTTCTTCTTCTTGTTGGAAGTGCTGCCTCAAACATGTCCTCATCTTCTTCTTCTTGTTGGAAGTGCTGCCTCAAACATGTCCTCATCTTCTTCTTGTTGGAAGTGCTGCCTTAAAAAAAGTCCTCATCTTGTCATGCAGGTGGAACACAAACACTTCTTAAACGCCACCAAATATTTACTTCTCTTTCTCCTCAATAAATCCACATTATTCTTCCCTTCTTTCCTTCTTTTCCAGGGGGATGGAGCTTTTTTTCCCTTGTAAAACAAACACAAAAGCAAACACATGAACTCCCAGCTAATACCTGTAATCCCCCACACCTGTGCGTGTGTGACCAACACTACACTGCCCCCTGTGGACACATGATGTAATGACATCAACACACACACAATCATCTGCATTTTTTTGTACTCAATCAACAAAGAATTATATATTCAGTGTAAAAAAATGCAATGTATAAAAATTCAGTGTAAAAAAATTCAGTACAAAAAATTGGTGTAAAAAAATTCAGTGTATTAAAATTCAGAGTATAAAAATGTAGCGTCAAAAAAATTCAGTGTAAAAATATTCAACATAAAAAAAATCAGTGCAAAAAATTCAGCGTAAAACAATTCAGTGGTAAAAATTTCAGTGCACAAAAATTCAGTGTGTAAAAAATCAGGGTAAAAAAAATGCAATGTAAAAAAAAAGTATTTGTAAAGAAATTCAGTGTATAAATATTTGATGTAAAAAATATCAGTATATAAAAATTTAGTGTATGATTTCTGCGTAAAGAAAATTAGGTGTGAAAAATTTCAGCATAAAAAATGTTTTGTCTATAAATATTCATAGTAAAAATTTCAGCGTATAAAATTTTGGTGTATAAAAATTCAGCGTAAAAAAAATCAGTGTAAAAAAATAAATGTGAAAAAAATTCAGTGCAAAAAAAAATTCTGTGTGTAAAAATTGACTGTAAATAATTTCAGTGCATAAAAATTCAGTGAAAAAATGTCAGCGTATAAAAGTGTTGTGTTATAAAAATTCAGGGTGTAAAAATTCAGCATAAAAAAAATTCAGTGTAAAAAAATTCAGCTTGATAAAAATTTAGTGTAAAAAATTTTTGTGAATAAAAAGTCAGTGTGTAAAAATTCAGTGTAAAAAAATGCAATGTATAAAAATTAAGTGTAAAAAAAGTATTTGTAAATAAATTCAGTGTATAAATATTTAATGTAAAAAAAATCAGTATATAAAAATTTAGTGTATGATTTCAGCGTAAAGAAAATTACGTGTGAAAAATTTCAGCGTAAAAAATTCTGTGTATAAAAATTTTGTGTATAAAAATTCAGCGTAAAAAAAATCAGTGTGAAAAAACGAATGTGAAAAAAATTCAGTGCAAAAAAAATTCTGTGTAGAAATTGAGTGTAAAAAATTTCAGTGCATAAAAATTCAGTGAAAACAATTTCGGCGTATAAAAGTGTTGTGTATAAAGATTTAGGGTATAAAAATTCAGCATAAAAAAAATTCTGTGTAAAAAAATTCAGCTTGAAAAAAATTCAGTGTAAAAAATTTCAGTGCATAAAAATGATGTCAACGGCAACATTTGATGATCATTTGAAAAATTAAAAATCCTGCGGTATAGGCATCTTTGGCAGGAGGTGTCTTCTGCCAAGGCATTTACTCTCCTGAAGGAATAAATAAAGTAGTATCTAATCTAAATTTATTGATGTCTTGGACAATTTTTCAATCGGTGGAGAATTGTTGAAGTAATAACATGTTGAAATGACAAATGGTAATACGGAATTTCGGGAAAACAGAGAATTCTTCAACTTCCTATGCAGAAGAAAGCTTTGACGGTGGAACAGTTAAAACGCGTTGAAAAATGTGGAAGGTGTAGTCGCCAGAAAAAGGGTGGAAATAGGGCTTCGGAAAAGCAGGAATTCTGGAAAATCCTCAACTTTTTTTGACAAGGAAAAGGGGAAGTTTGAATTTCCAGAATGGTGCAATGAGTCGAAGGTGGAATGGTTTGAATAGGTTAAAACTTCGAAATGTTGTATTGTTGTATCTTTTTTTGTCGTTATTTAGTTTTTTATTAAACATTAAAAACTAGATGAGGCAATTCCTGAAGGAATTGCGTGTGATTGCTCCAATGCTGATGATGAACTGAAATCTCGGAATTATTTTAGCATTGTTGAAATCAAGCACACGACTCCTGAAGTTGGAACAGTTGGAATCAGATGGAATAAGTGGAACTTTCAAGGATGTCCCATTGATTTCATTAGGTATTTTCCCCAAAACTTAGTCCATAGGTACTGTGCCTATTAGCAACATTAGCAACGACCTGCTAGTCCTTATAGTTGTTCAACCAACCCTTTTAAGTTACGGTTTGGTAGTTAACATGGACTACGATTGAAACCGTGATTCAGGATGGTGTGTGGAAAATTTAAATTCCTGTGTCAAATGTCCAGACCACAAACAACAAGATTAAATAAATGTCTGTTGAAAAGTAATACTGAATTTGTCATTTGACTGGGGGCTCTGTTTGATTGATTTGTCAAAAAGTCTTTGACAGTAAAGAAGACTGCCTATGTCCAGTGTAGATTAAAGTCTTGACATTACCTGACCTGTGTGATTGTTAGTGATGGGTTGATGAGGCGTTGCACAGCCTTTTGACACATTTATAAACTGTATTGATCCTGTGTCACTAAATACTGACATCTGCTGGACATTAAAATTCCCTACAGGAAATCTATGGACCAACTCAACTGACACTGATTTTATGACCGAGTATATCCAATAATATAAACCAAGTCATTGAATTTCATCTAGGATTATTTCATATCTTGATTTAAATAATAATAATTTTTTTTAAATACTTTTTAGATACAGTCAATAAATAATGTGAACATGTATCATAACATGGAAATCTAAGAGAACGTGTTGTGAATGAGGATAGTTGTGGACTGGGAATTCTTTTTTTTTTTTACACATGCGCTCTGATTACGCACTATTGATTGATTGATTGAAACTTTTATTAGTAGATTGCACAGTTCAGTACATATTCTGTACAATTGACCACTAAATGGTAACACCCGAATAAGTTTTTCAACTTAAGTCGGGGTCGGATTCCACGTTAATCAATTCATGGTAAAAACGTAATGAGTGATCCATCGAGCTGGATTTGAACCAGTGCCCTAAAGAACTCAGCATAAGCTAATACAGCTTTCCACTTTATCAACTGAGCTATCGAAAGGATTAGCTGTTACTGCACACTGACACAGTGTTTGGTTCATTGAGCTCGACGCAGATGTCGATGCATCAGTGTTGTCGGGTCTCCCACTAATTATCATTCAGAATAACCAGGAATTGAGATATTGCACAGGAAGCCCATGCATACTGTGCCCTCTGGGCAACAGTAGCAATGAAATGCCCAGTCACCTGGGAATCAGGCCGCATAGTCGTTATACCTGCTCAACCAACCTTTTTAAGTTACGGTTGGGTAGTTAACATGGGCGTCTATTGCATCGAACCTTGATAGCTGTTCAGCAAACCATTTTAAGTTACAGTTTTAACAAGTACCAATTGTTGAAACCGTGAGTCAGGATGGTGTGTGGAAAAGCTAAATGCCCGTGTCAGTCTCCTTGATAATAAAATTGTGAAAGCAAACTTTTTGATGAATGCTCTATTAAAATGTGACATTTGATATTGGTTTTACCACCAACCGGTGATTTTAATATGCTGCCCAGACAGTGAAGTAGACCGTCAATGTTCTATTGATAGCAAAACCCTTGGACTCTGAAAGTTGCAACATGTTGAAAACTGTGAAAAGAGTAGTCGCTGCAAAGAAGGTTTTGTAGAAGCAAGAATTTTGGAAAATCCTGGACTTTCCAAAATGTTGTAATAGGTTAAAAAATGTGGAAACATTGTATTGTTGTATCTTTATTTGTAGTTATTTTCCTTTTTTATTAAACATTTAAAAGTAAATGAGGCCATTCCTGAAGGAATTGTGTACGAATGCTCCAATGCTGGGAGACTGACACAGGCATTTTGCTTTTACACACACCATTCTGACCCACGGTTTCAACACTTGGTACTTCTTAAAACCGTAACTTAAAAGGGTTGGCTAGACAGCTACCAAGGTACGAGGCAATTGACGCCCATGTTAACTACTCAACCGTAACTTAAAAAGGTTGGTTGAACAGCTATAAGGACTACGCAGCCAGTCTGCGGCCGGGCAGACCTTCGCTGCTGTTGCCCGGAGGGCACAGCATGCATGGGCTGCCCGGCGGCCCTTCGCTGCTGTTGCCCGGGCTCCTTGTGTTTTCTTTCTACTTACTAAATATATCATTTCTGTTCCAAATAGAATCACTGATGTCAACGGCGACATTTGATGATTATTTGAAAAATTAAAAATCCTGCGGTATAGGCATCTTTGGCAGGAGGTGTCTTCTGCCAAGGCATTTACTCTCCTGAAGGAATAAATAAAGTAGTATCTAATCTAAATTTATTGATGTCTTGGACAATTTTTCAATCGGTGGAGAATTATTGAAGTAATAACATGTTGAAATGACAAGTTGTAATACGGAATTTTGGGAAAACAGAGAATTTTTCCACTTCCTATGCAGAAGAAAGTTTCGACGGTGGAACAGTTAAAACGCGTTTAAAAATGTGGAAGGAGTAGTCGCCAGAAAAAGCTATAGCACAAGTATTGTGCGGCTGAATCAAGTTCGTTTTGGGGAATTTTTGCGTAAGGCCCCCCCCCTTACGACATTCTCGAGAATTTCTTTTTTCCAAAATTATGCATTTTCTGCCCTTTTTGGGTTTTATCGGCACTTCTGAAGAGGTTTTGAGACATTTCCTACAACTATAGCACAAGTATTGTGCGACGGAAGAAAGTTTGTTTTTGTGAATTTTTGCGTAAGGCCCCCCCCCCCTTACGACATTTTCGAGAAAAAAAGTTTTCCAAAAATATGCATTTTCTGCCCTTCTTGGATTTTGTCGGCACTTCTGAAGAGGTTTTGAGACATTTCCTACAACTATAGCACAAGTATTGTGCGGCTGAAGAAAGTTCGAAGGTGGAATGGTTTGAATAGGTTAAAACTTCGAAATGTTGTATTGTTGTTTCTTTTTTTGTCGTTATTTTATTTTTTATTAAACATTAAAAACTAGATGAGGCAATTCCTGAAGGAATTGCGTGTGATTGCTCCAATGCTGATGATGAACTGAAATCTCAGAATTATTTTAGCATTGTTGAAATCAAGTGCACAATTCCTGAAGAGTCTGAAAATTTTGAAGTTGGAACAGTTGGAATCAGACGGAATAAGTGGAACTTTGAAGGATGTCCCATTGATTTCAATAGGAATTTCCCCAAAACTTAGTCCATGAGTACTGTGCCTATTAGCAACATTTGCAATGACCTGCTAGTCCTTATAGTTGTTCAACCAACCCTTTTAAGTTACGGTTTGGTAGTTAACATGGACTACGATTGAAACCGTGATTCAGGATGGTGTGTGGAAAAGTTAAATTCCTGTGTCAAATGTCCAGACCACAAACAACAAGATTAAATAAATGTCTGTTGAAAAGTAATACTGAATTTGTCATTTGACTGGGGGCTCTGTTTGATTGATTTGTCAAAAAGTCTTTGACAGTAAAGAAGACTGCCTATGTCCAGTGTAGATTAAAGTCTTGACATTACCTGACCTGTGTGATTGTTAGTGATGGGTTGATGAGGCGTTGCACAGCCTTTTGACACATTTATAAACTGTATTGATCCTGTGTCACTAAATACTGACATCTGCTGGACATTAAAATTCCCTACAGGAAATCTATGGACCAACTCAACTGACACTGATTTTATGACCTAGTATATCCAATAATATAAACCAAGTCATTGAATTTCATCTAGGATTATTTCATATCTTCATTTAAATAATAATAATTTTTTTAAAATACTTTTTAGATACAGTCAATAAATAATGTGAACATGTATCATAACATGGAAATCTAAGAGAACGTGTTGTGAATGAGGATAGTTGTGGACTGGGAATGTTTTTTTTTTTTTTTGTTTTTTTTTTTTTACACATGTGCTCTGAATACGCACTATTGATTGATTGATTGAAACTTTTATTAGTAGATTGCACAGTTCAGTACATATTCTGTACAATTGACCACTAAATGGTAACACCCGAATAGGTTTTTCAACTTAAGTCGGGGTCGGATTCCATCCATCCATCATCATCCATCATCTTCCGCTTATCCGAGGTCGGGTCGCGGGGGCAACAGCCTAAGCAGGGAAACCCAGACTTCCCTCTCCCCAGCCACTTCGTCTAGCTCTTCCTGGGGGATCCCGAGGCGTTCCCAGGCCAGCCGGGAGACATAGTCTTCCCAACGTGTCCTGGGTCTTCCCCGTGGCCTCCTACCGGTTGGACGTGCCCTAAACACCTCCCTAGGGAGGCGTTCGGGTGGCATCCTGACCAGATGCCCGAACCACCTCATCTGGCTCCTCTCGATGTGGAGGAGCAGCGGCTTTACTTTGAGTTCCTCCCGGATGGCAGAGCTTCTCACCCTATCTCTAAGGGAGAGACCCGCCACACGGCGGAGGAAACTCATTTCGGCCGCTTGTACCCGTGATCTTATCCTTTCGGTCATGACCCAAAGCTCATGACCATAGGTGAGGATGGGATTCCACGTTAATCAATTCATGGTAAAAACGTAATGAGTGATCCATCGAGCTGGATTTGAACCAGTGCCCTAAAGAACTCAGCATAAGCTAATACAGCTTTCCACTTTATCAACTGAGCTATCGAAAGGATTAGCTGTTACTGCACACTGACACAGTGTTTGGTTCATTGAGCTCGACGCAGATGTCGATGCATCAGTGTTGTCGAGTCTCCCACTAATTATCATTCAGAATAACCAGGAATTGAGATATTGCACAGGCAGCCCATGCATACTGTGCCCTCTGGGCAACAGTAGCAATGAAATGCCCAGTCACCTGGGAGTCTGGCCGCATAGTCGTTATACCTGCTCAACCAACCTTTTTAAGTTACGGTTGGGTAGTTAACATGGGCGCCTATTGCATCGAACCTTGATAGCTGTTCAGCAAACCATTTTAAGTTACAGTTTTAACAAGTACCAATCGTTGAAACCGTGAGTCAGGATGGTGTGTGGAAAAGCTAAATGCCCTTGTCAGTCTCCCTGATAGTAAAATTGTGAAAGCAAACTTTTTGACAAATGCTCTATTAAAATGTGACATTCGATATTGGTTTTACCATCTACTGGTGATTTTGATGTGCTGCCCAAACAGTGAAGTAGACCGTCAATGTTTGATTATTAGCAAAACCTCAGACTCTGAAAGTTGTAACATGTTGAAAACTGTGAAAAGAGTAATCGCTGCAAAGAAGACTTTGTAGAAGCAAGAATTTTGGAAAATCCTGGACTTTCCAAAATGGTGTAATAGGTTAAAAAATGTGGAACCATTGTATTGTTGTATCTTTATTTATAGTTATTTTCCTTTTTAATTAAACATTTAAAAGTAAATGAGGCCATTCCTGAAGGAATTGTATACGAACGCTCCAATGCTGGGAGACTGACACAGGCATTTTGCTTTTACACACACCATTCTGACCCACGGTTTCAACACTTGGTACTACTTAAAACCGTGACTTAAAAGGGTTGGCTAAACAGCTACTAAGGTACGAGGCAATTGGCACCCATGTTAACTACCCAACCGTTACTTAAAAAGGTTGGTAGAACAGCTATAAGGACTACGCAGCCAGTCGGCGGCCGGGCAGCCCTTCGCTGCTGTTGCCCGGAGGGCACAGCATGCATGGGCGGCCGGGCAGCCCTTCGCTGCTGTTGCCCGGAGGGCACAGCATGCATGGGCTGCCCGGCGGCCGGGCAGCCCTTCGCTGCTGTTGCCCGGAGGGCTGCCCGGCGGCCGGGCAGCCCTTCGCTGCTGTTGCCCGGAGGGCACAGCATGCATGGGCTGCCCGGCGGCCGGGCAGCCCTTCGCTGCTGTTGCCCGGAGGGCACAGCATGCATGGGCTGCCCGGCGGCCGGGCAGCCCTTCGCTGCTGTTGCCCGGAGGGCACAGCATGCATGGGCTGCCCGGCGGCCGGGCAGCCCTTCGCTGCTGTTGCCCGGAGGGCACAGCATGCATGGGCTGCCCGGCGGCCGGGCAGCCCTTCGCTGCTGTTGCCCGGAGGGCACAGCATGCATGGGCTGCCCGGCGGCCGGGCAGCCCTTCGCTGCTGTTGCCCGGAGGGCACAGCATGCATGGGCTGCCCGGCGGCCGGGCAGCCCTTCGCTGCTGTTGCCCGGAGGGCACAGCATGCATGGGCTGCCCGGCGGCCGGGCAGCCCTTCGCTGCTGTTGCCCGGAGGGCACAGCATGCATGGGCTGCCCGGCGGCCGGGCAGCCCTTCGCTGCTGTTGCCCGGAGGGCACAGCATGCATGGGCTGCCCGGCGGCCGGGCAGCCCTTCGCTGCTGTTGCCCGGGCTCCTTGTGTTTTCTTTCTACTTACTAAATATATAATTTCTGTTCCAAACAGCATCACTGATGTCAACGGCAACATTTGATGATCATTTGAACAATTAAAAATCCTGCGGTATAGGCATCTTTGGCAGGAGGTGTCTTCTGCCAAGGCATTTACTCTCCTGAAGGAATAAATAAAGTAGTATCTAATCTAAATTTATTGATGTCTTGGACAATTTTTCAATCGGTGGAGAATTGTTGAAGTAATAACATGTTGAAATGACAAATGGTAATACGGAATTAAAGGAAAACAGACAATTTTTCCACTTCCTATGCAGAAGAAAGCTTTGACGGTGGAACAGTTAAAACGCGTTGAAAAATGTGGAAGGTGTAGTCGCCAGAAAAAGGGTGGAAATAGGGCTTCGGAAAAGCAGGAATTCTGGAAAATCCTCAACTTTTTTTGACAAGGAAAAGGGGAAGTTTGAATTTCCAGAATGGTGCAATGAGTCGAAGGTGGAATGGTTTGAATAGGTTAAAACTTCGAAATGTTGTAATGCTGTATCTTTTTTTGTCGTTATTTTATTTGTTATTTTTTATTAAACATTAAAAACTAGATGAGGCAATTCCTGAAGGAATTGCGTGTGATTGCTCCAATGCTGATGATGAACCGAAATCCTGAAATTCTTTTAGCATTGTTGAAATCAAGCACACGATTCCTGAAGAGTCTGAAAATTTTGAAGTTGGAACAGTTGGAGTCAGATGGAATAAGTGGAACTTTGAAGAATGTCCCATTGATTTCAATAGGAATTTCCCCAAAACTTAGTCCATGAGTACTGTGCCTATTAGCAACATTGGCAATGACCTGCTAGTCCTTATAGTTGTTCAACCAACCCTTTTAAGTTACGGTTTGGTAGTTAACATGGACTACGATTGAAACCGTGATTCAGGATGGTGTGTGGAAAATTTAAATTCCTGTGTCAAATGTCCAGACCACAAACAACAAGATTAAATAAATGTCTGTTGAAAAGTAATACTGAATTTGTCATTTGACTGGGGGCTCTGTTTGATTGATTTGTCAAAAAGTCTTTGACAGTAAAGAAGACTGCCTATGTCCAGTGTAGATTAAAGTCTTGACATTACCTGACCTGTGTGATTGTTAGTGATGGGTTGATGAGGCGTTGCACAGCCTTTTGACACATTTATAAACTGTATTGATCCTGTGTCACTAAATACTGACATCTGCTGGACATTAAAATTCCCTACAGGAAAGGGCAGGGCAGGGCAGCTGTTGCCCGGTCTCCTTCTTTATTCGCTCTACTTACTAAATATATAATTTCTGGTCCGAATAGCATCACTGATGTCAACGGCGACATTTGATGATTATTTGAAAAATAAGAAATCCTGCGGTATAGGCATCTTTGGCAGTCTGCTCTTTGTAGTTTTACATTTAATCAGGAGGTGTCTTCTGCCAAGGCATTTACTCTCCTGAAGGAATAAAGAAAGTAGTATCTAATCTAAATTTATTGATGTCTTGGACAATTTCTCAATCGGTGGAGAATTGTTGAAGTAATAACATGTTGAAATGACAAATGGTAATACGGAATTTCGGGAAAACAGAGAATTTTTCCACTTCTTATGCAGAAGAAAGCTTCGACGGTGGTGTTTTTCGGTCAGACGCTGGCAGCGGTGGCGCAGCCGCTCATCATCTTCACGCCCACCAAGATGGCGGCGTTGTGGTTCCCCGATCACCAGCGAGCCACGGCCAACATGATGGCCTCCATGGGTGAGTGAGAAATGTGGAAGTGTTTCCCCCACAGGACTGCAATCTACACTATATTGCCAAAAGTATTTGGCCAGCCATCCAAATGATGAGAATCAGGTGTCCTAATCACTTGGCCCGGCCGCAGGTGTATAGAATCAAGCACTTAGGCATGGAGACTGTTTTTACAAACATTTGTGAAAGAATGGGCCGCTCTCAGTGATTTCCAGCGTGGAACTGTCATTGGACGCCACCTTTGCAACAAATCCAGTGGCGAAATTTCCTCGCTCCTAAATATTCCAAAGTCAACTGTCGGCTTTATTATAAGAAAATGGAAGAGTTTGGGAACAACATCAACTCAGCCACCAATTAGTAGACCATGTAAACTGACAGAGAGGGGTCAGCGGAGAAATGACGGTGTGGTGTTGGTTTTCAGGAGTTGGGCTTGGCCCCTTAGTTCCAGTGAAAGGAACTTTGAATACTCCAGGATACCAAAACCTTTTGGACAATTCCACGCTCCTAACATGATTGTGCACCACTGCACAAAGCAAGGGCCATAAAGGCATGGATGACAGAGTCTGATGCAGCTGAACTTGACTGGCCTGCACAGAGTCCTGACCTGAACCCAATAGAACACCTTTGGGATGAATTAGAATGGAGACTGAGAGCCAGGCCTTCTCCACCAACATCAGTGTGTGACCTCCCCAATGCGCTTTTGGAAGAATGGTGGAAAATTCCTATAAAGACACTCGGCAACCTTGTGGACAGCCTTCCCAGAAAAGTTGAAGCTGTAATAGCTGCAAAAGGTGGACCCACATCATATTGAACGCTATGGGTTAGGAATGATATGGCCCTTCAAGTTCATATGTGAGTCAAGGCAGGTGGCCAGATACTTTTGGCAATATAGTGTATTTGTTGGCGGCGGTGGTTTGCCTTGGAATAATCCACTATTTTGCATAAATGGCTGTAAAAAAACATGAAATGCAAAACATTCATGTTTAGAATGAGTGTTGTCACAGTTCCACAATTAACGAATGTACTTTTAAATTCACTATAAATTTACAAGAATATTGGTCAATATTATTACATATATAAAAAATTAATTCATTATTGAATTCACTACTTCTATTGAAAACTGCTTCAAACTGTCAAGTATTTAAAGAGGTCCTATTATTTGAGAACCACTGGACCAGGATGGCGCAAGCGGGGATCGAACCTGGAACCCTCAAGTTGCTGGCACGGCCGCTCTACCAACCAAGCTGTACCGCCCTTTAAAATGGTAATACTAACTGTGGGGTGTTTTACCGCGGTTATCATTAATACCATTCATGATTACATCCCTAGAGTGATTTTAGATGTGGGAGGGGCCCACAGATGCATTCATGGTCTACAAAAGTCTTTCCAATGGATGAGTCACTTTTTGGAAAAAGAGGTCTGATTACGCAATATAGCAAGAAAGTGGTTACGTTGGCAACACTGATCCCTTCCTGCTACATGGTCTTATGCTCTGGCAGACCAAGTGAGTTACAAGGTGTCTATGAGCAATTTTATGGGAGACACTTGACATGGAGGTGATCATCTTTAGCCCGCTGTTCCTCCACAGCCAACCCGCTGGGCATCCTCATCGCCAACATGGCGTCTCCAAAGATCGCTCGCACGGCACAACTCCCACTTTTGGTGAGTTATATAGAATTACTGAATAGCTGATTAAAGGATCTCAAGGTAAAAATAAATGTTCACCTGTCATCCTTCAGATGTTGGTCTATGCCGTTGTTGCCTGCGTCAGCTGTTTCCTCGTCACCATGGGCATGCGGTGCAGTGCCCCCCCCCCGACGCCGCCATCGGCCAGCGCAGAACATTCCACCTCGGAACCCTTCAGACATGGCTTCAAACTGGTAGGAAACATCCTGCACTGCAAAAAGTCAGTGTTCAAAAACGAGAAAAAAACAAACTAAAATTAGGGGTATTTAGCAATATTATCTGCCAATAAAAGAAGAAGGTTTATCTTGTCAAGACTTTCCAAAACAGGTCAAATTATCAAACCTCTATGGACCAAAAAATACCTTAAAATAAGTATATTCTCACTAATAACAAGTGCACTTTTCTTGGTAGGAAAAAAGAGACCTTTTTCCTCAATATGTTGAAGAGTATTC
The DNA here is from genome assembly GCF_033978795.1 of Nerophis ophidion. NCBI lineage: Eukaryota > Metazoa > Chordata > Actinopteri > Syngnathiformes > Syngnathidae > Nerophis > Nerophis ophidion. Next base: position 34,643,959 of record NC_084638.1, on the reverse strand, counting down.
TTACATGAAGTAAACGCTAAGGCCATTATCTTGACGTAACGATATGCGTTCGGCATCATGATTTTTTTTTTCATGCTTGAAGTAAGACATTTTTTACTTTAAAAAAGCAGTTTTCTACTTGTGCTGATGACACAGATTTGCAACAGTTGATATTCTAGTTTCAAGCATGTTTTACTCAATATAGGTCATAAGAGTGTGGTACGCCAGCTGCACCGAAGCAGACAAACAGGCGATTCAGAGGGTCATAAAGTCTCCACAAAAAATCATCGGCTGCCCCCTGCCCTCCTTGAAGGATTGACATAACTCCCGGTACCTCAACAAAGCAAAAAGCATCACCAAGGACAGCACACACCCCGGCTTCCACCTGTTCCACCTGCTACCATCGGGCAGGCGCTTCAGGTGCATCAGAGCCAGAACAAACAGACTCAGAGACAGCTTCTTTCCCAGAGCTGTCACCATGTTGAACTCTAACTTAATAATAATAATAATAATAATAATAATAATAATAATAATAATAATTCACCCCTATACAATATCCTACCCTAATACCCTACTGTGCAATACTACCCATCCATCCATTTTCTACCGCTTATTCCCTTCAAGTGCAATACGTCCGACACTGATTATTATTTATTACTTTGGTACTCTTGTCTTGTTCTGTATATTGTACAGTATTTTGTATTTCTATAGTGTTTTGTATATTGTACAGGATTGCTTCTTATTTTTATTGGATTGTAGTCTGTTTATTTCAATTGATAGTTTTTCCTTTATTACCTCTCGTGCCCATATTTGTTTCCACTACCGCACCTTAAGTTGGAGTCCTTAATCTCGTTCTATGCAAATATAATGACAATAAAGTCCATTCTATTGTATTTTATTCTATTCTATAACATCTCAGCAACAAGCTGTAATATCTTACTGAGATCATTTAGGAGCAAAACCCTTAAAACAAGTGAAACACTAACATCAAATCTGCTTAGTGAGAAGAATGATCTTATCAGACAGAAAAGAAGCAAATATCACCCTTATTTGAAACATTTCATCTTACTTTTTTTTTTGTGCAAATATATTTGATTTGATTTTACAGTTAAAATGACAAACAGTCACATCCACTCATACACACACACATACACACTTGAGGAGAGAGGTGCACATGAACTTTAACAACTCAAGGTTTACAGTACAGACATTATTAGAAAATATACCCAAATATTGTATATATATATATATACACATACACACACACATATATATATACATATATCCATCCATCCTGCTGCGGCTCACGATCAGCAGGCTATCCAGATCACAGCAAAATGGATGAACATACCTCGGCATCAAGGATCCTCAGCAAGTGTTCACAAGATCACCTCCCGAGGGCCTGTCCACCGTACACACTTAGAGGGGAAAAAAAGGAAAAGTTACAGGGCTTGATCAATACAAAAAAAACTGAACAAAAAAGCAAGTAAACCATGACAAAACCATATCAGAAGTGACACAAGAAAAACAAGTGTAGTGTTGAATCAGTACAAAAGATAATAACAATAAAGATAAAAAAGGAATACAACTACAATAAGATGGCAGTTTAGTTTTTCTTGAAATGTCTATAAGTTATGCTTCAATATATGTCAGTAAAGGTTTCCAGGTTAATTCCCATTTGTTCATATTTGTAGAGTTTATAAATCTTATTTTTTCAAGAGTCATTACATTCACAAGTTCATTTAAGCAGTTCCTGAAGTTGGGTGCAGATAGACTATTCCAGTCTCTGAGAATGAGTCTTTTGGCCAAAAGCGTCCCAAGCAGCAACACACTTCTAATATGTTTTGGAAGCTTTTGTGTTTCTGAAGACCACCCAAATAAGATCATATCCCTATCAGGGACAATTTGTCTCTGATATACCCCCGAGTAAAAAAAGAAAATGCTGGACCAAAATGATTGAATAATTGGACATCCCCAAAAGGAGTGAGACAATGATCCTTCAGCAGATTTACATTTATCACAAAGTGGAGATGTATCAGGATAAAATGTGTGTAATCAAACTTTCGAATAGTAAAAAGGATGAATCACTTTCAACTGTATGAGCCTATGTCTGCTGTTAATTGAGCACTTGTGAATTTGAGAGAGTGTCTGTTCCCATTGCTGATTGGGTATTGTTGTTCTTAGTTCCTGTTCCCATGCTCTTTGAACACTGTCTGCTGATGTCATGGACATAATGAAGCAGCTGACACATTTAGCCATAGACTTTTTACTTGTGGGTGGTAAATGTAATACTTCTAAAAGAGGATGTTTTTCATTTACCAGCTGAGACTTTGAAATGTTTTCTTTGATAAATGTTTTTACCTGCAAATAGCAAAACCAACTGAATTGGGACAAATTAAATTTGATTCGCAATTGCTCAAATGACTCAAGACTGTCCTCGACATAAATGTCTTTGATGCATTTAATTCCATTTGAGTACCAGTCAAAAAATGTTGTATCTGTTATAAATGCATGATTGTGATATATTGGTGAATACATAGTCACATTGGAAATATTCAATTGTTTTTTAATTTGAGAAAGAATTTTGATAGAATTTCGTACTACAACACTATGACGTATTGATTTAATTGAAGAGACTGGTTTAGTCAAAAGTAGCGATAGCAATGATGTATAAGGTTTCACTAATGACTGCAGTTCCAATTTCAGCCATAAGGGAGCAGAATTAAGAGATTCATTATTTGGGGACCCCATCTTCCAATAGGTCAATGCGTTCAGATTTGATGCCCAATAATCATTTTTGAACATTGGAAGATCCAGTCCCCCTTCCTCTGTAGATCTAAATAAGTGCTTTTTGGATATTCTGCATTTTTTACATCCCCACACAAAATCTAGAACTAAAGATTCAAGTTTTTGGAAAAAATCTACAGGAATTACAATTGGTCAATTTTGAAAAAGATAAATACATTTTGGCAAGGTGATCAATTTGATAGCATTCACCTTGCCTAACATAGAGAGAAGTAGGGTCTTCCAATACTCAATACACACTTTCAGTCTCTCAAAGGCTTCAATAAAGTTCAACTTTAGTAATGATTCATCATTTGGAGATATTTTTAAGCCAAGATAGGATATGTAATTTTCTGCGACTTTAACTGGATTTTGACTGATCTCAACATGATCTCCTAGGAACATAAGCTCACTTTTGGACCAGTTTATTTTATAACCAGATATTCTAGCAAAAGAGTCTACATATTCTAAAAGAAGTGGTAGTGCAACTTCTGGCTCAGTAAGTGTAACAAGTACATCATCTGCATAAAGTGAGATGAGCCCACTGAAAATCCTTTAATATTAGACTTCATTCTTAAACCAATAGCCAGTGGTTCGAGGGCCAAATTGAAGAGTAAGGGCGAAAGGCAGTCACCCTGTCTCACTCCGCGGTGTAATTCAAAACTATCCCATATTACATTATTAGTTATGACATATGATTTTGGTGCAGAATAAATGATTTGAACCCATTTTATGAAATGTTCTCCCAATCCAAATAATTTGGGAACATGAAAAAGATAAGCCCACTCAATTGAATCAAAAGCTTTATGAGCATCCAGAGTCAGGACGGCAGCCTTTTTGTTTCCTGTGCAGTCAGAGTACAATACGTTCAGTAATCTCCGTACATTGCCAAAAGAAGGTCTGTCCGGGATGAAACCCACCTGATCTGGATGAATCATTTCTGTTATGTGGTTGCGAGTACCTTAGTTAGAATCTTATGGTCTAAATTGAGCAGGGAGATAGGTCTAGAATTGGCTGGATCAAGTGGATTTTTTCCCTTTTTTGGTATTATACATATATGGGCTTCATACAAAGAACTTGGAAGTTTGTTGTTCACAAAAGAATCATTTAACATTCTAAGTATTATAGGGGATAGTATTTCACTGAAAGCTTGATAAAACTCCGCACCAAATCCACCTGGACCAGGGCTTTTATTCAAGGAGAAAGATTTCAGTGCTTTTTGCAGTTCTTCAGTTGAAATAGTGTTGTCTAAAGAATTCTGATGATTTGGACTCAGTTGAGGTAAGTTTAATGTGGTAAAAAAATCATTGAAATCATTAACCGATATAGCTGAATTAGATTGATATCATTCTGAATAAAAGTCTTTGAAGACATTATTGATATCCTTTAGATCTGTACATGTTTCACCTGTTTTTGAGCATATTTTGTGAATAGCAGCTTTGGCTTGATCTCCTTTGAGCTGTCTAGATAGAAGTTTTTGTGGTTTATCGGATATTTCAAAATGTTTTGGTTTATTTTTCAGCAGGAGTTTAGATACTTCCCCATGAAGAAGAAGAGAGTTGTATTCATTTTTCAGTTCCAGCATCTTATTGTAATCAGACTGCAAAAGAGAATTTATATGAATTTTTTCCATTTCTTTTTCTAATTCTCTCTGCCTTTTTCTTGTTTCTCTTTGTTTTGAGATTTCAAATGAAATGTTTGATTTTAAGGAGATCAATTTGAATCTGCAAACTCCCAGGACTGTGATCTGAGATGATTCTACTATGGTACTCAGGATTACTGACATTGGAGAGGGCAGAGGCTTCCACTAAAAAGTCATCAATTCTCGTGTAGGAATTGTGTACAGCGGAGTAAAATGAATACTCCCTTTTATTAGGGTGTTTTACTCTCCATATGTCTATGATATTTCTTGATCTCATAAGATTATTAATAGTTTTAGTTGAGTTAGCAATGACATGAGATTTAGTTGACAATCTATCTAAAGTGGGGTCCAAAAGGCCACCACCAATGTAGATATGAGAGGAGCTATCATCAGGAAGTAGACCAAAGACTCCATGATAAAAGTTTGAGTCATCAGTGTTTGGTCCATAGATATTCCAAAAAGTTACTGGCTAGGATGTAATATGACCATTCAATAAAATAAATCTTCCATTAGGGTCAATTATTTTTGATGTAAGTATGAAAGGCACATTTTTATGAAATAAAAGAGCTCCACCTCTAGCTTGTGAAGTAAAGGGTGCGTGATAAACCTGAGATATCCAGCTTGTTTGAAGTTTGTGTTGGTTGTCTTTACAGAGATGTGTTTCTTGTAAGAATACAACATCTGCTTTTAATGAATTTAAATGGGAAAAAACCTTCCCTGTCAAGCTATATTTCTAACAAAGACAAATCATTATTTCTTCTAGATTTTCCAGAACAACATTTTTAAAAAAGAAATTCAAGACTTTGAAATAAGATTTAAATTGGATTCTACAGATTTTCTAGATTTGCCAGAATAATTTTGGGGGAATTTCAATCATAATAAGTGTGAAGAAATATTTCACAAATATTTTTCCTTGTAAAAAACAGAAGCTAAAATGGAGAATTCAATTAAAATGTATTTATTATTATTTACAATAAAAAATAATACATTTATTTGAACATTGATTTCAATTTTCAGGAAAGAATTTAAAAGGTATATGTGTTTAAAAATCCTAAAATCATTTTTAAGGTTGTATTTTTTCTCTAAAATCGTCTTTCAGAAAGTTATAAGAAGCAAAGTAAAACAAATAAATGAATTTATTTAAAAGCAAAGTAAAAAAAAAAAATGAATTTATAAACAAGTGAAGACCAAATCTTTAAAATATTTTCTTGGATTTTTTAATTCTATTTGAGTTTTGTCTCTCTTAGAATTAAAAATGTCGATCAAAGCGAGACCAGCTTGCTAGTAAATAAATACAATTTAAAGTATTTTTTGCCATTGCTCTGAAGAAAAAATAATGACAAAAAAAAAAGCCATGTTATAATTAATTATTTTCAAAGCTACAATTAGTTCAAAATATTCACTTTAAAATGTTTTATGTGGTAAATATTGCATATATTGTGCAGTTGCCATATAAAAACCAAGTTTTCTTTGACAAAAGAGCATAAAACAAACAAAATAATAGTTCAAATGTAAACTCAACAGATATATCTGAAGTTGATCTCGTAACTTAAGTTATAAAAAAAAAACCTAATAAAAATGTATCACTTTCTGAGTGGGGCACCTTTTTGATCCCAAATATATTTACTGGTATTTTATTTATCTTTTCACTGTGATGACTCCAAAATAATAAAGAATTCAAATCAATGGTGTCCTGAATTATTGATCTTTTAGGGCTCTAATTACTAAATACTGCATATTTCTGTTTTACTATTAAAAAAACAAAGACGTTTTTGACAGAAATGCCATAAAACCTTTTTTTTTTTTTTAAATGTTGACATAAAGATTTACTGCAAGCATTAAATAAAATATAAAACTTTGACTTATTTTTAACATGTTATTAACTGAGACCCTTTATGGTCCCCGGGACCCATAAAGGTAAAATAATTTTTAAAAATCTATATACCGTATTTCCTTGAATTGCCGCAGGACATATAGTATGCGCCTGCCTTGAATTACTGCCTTCGCAAAATAATTAGTGCGTGCTTAGTATTACCGCCTGGTCAAACTGGTGACACTTCCCCTGTCATCATTTTCAAAATGGAGGAGGCTGATTTCAATAACGGTCATTTGAAATCGCATAAAGGGAAGAAGATGAACAGCTATTCAGTAGGATTTAAGGTCCAAGCTTACATCACAGTCATATTTTTACTGCATGCCTTTGGTAAGTGCCGGAGTGAAAGAGGTTTTAAAATAATTAGCGCATGCTTACTTTTACCGTATGCGCAGGAGTGAGAAGAGGCTTTAAATGAATTATCGCCCCGGCGGCAATTCCAGGAAATACGGTATTTTGTTATGGTTTGAAAATGACAAATATCAAAATGGCCCCCGCATACTTGTATTTTTCCCTGTGCGGCCCTCAGTGGAAAAAGTTTGGACTCCCCTGGCCTAATGGTTGATCATTCTGATGTAAGTACACGGAAGGGAAATAAAGCAGGGTTTCTTCTTCACAATACTACTCAAGTCAAAGTAAAAAGTCTTCTGTTTTCAGTGAAAACAAATGCAAGACAATTATTTGATCATTCCCAAACACGCCATCAGCTAATGACATACACCTGCTGCTTTATGCTAGCGCGTCATCTAGTGGCGCCATTATGTAAGACAACTATCAGCACAAAAAGTATGTTGCAGTAAAACTACTCTGACGAGTACATTTTTGTTTTCAAAGTGACGTAAGTGCATGTAACGGAGTAAATGTCGCACGTTACTACTCACCTCCGCAGATGTGTTGGACAAAAGCAAATCAGCGTGGAAAAATGGGCTTCTTTTGCATAAATCGCGCCTGCGTGGGAACCAGCCAATGAGACGTCAGTTTTGAAATCACGTGACACGAGTGTTACCAAACCAGCATGAAAAGGACCCGACACGGGCGGAGTGGGCGGGGCTTGTTTACAGCGCAAATAAACATGATAGCAGCGTTAAAGGCAGATTTCTGCACTAGTGATATTTTTATAAATATGTGGTTGCTTTTATATATGTGTATATATATATATATACATATATATATATATATATATATATATATATATATATATATATATATATATATATATATATATATATATATATATATGTGTGTGTGTGTGTGTGTGTACATATATATATGTGTGTGTGTACATATATATATATGTGTGTGTGTACATATGTGTCTGTATACATATATATATATATACATATATATGTGTATACATATACATATCTATATATATGTGTGTGTGTATATACATATGTACGTATACATATATATATATACATATTTATATATATATATATATATATACATACGTATATATGTGTGTGTACATATATATATATATATACACACATATATATATATATGTGTATATATACATACACATGAATAAGCGATAGAAATGGATGGATGTATGTTTACACACATATATATGTGTATACATATATATATATATATATATATATACACGTGTGTATATATATATACATACAGATATGAATAAGCAGTAGAAAATGGATGGATGGATGTATACACACACATATATATATATGTGCGTGTGTGTGTATACATATATATACATGTGTGTATATATATATATATATATATATATATATATATATATACACACATATTTATATATGTGTGTATATACACATATGTGTATGTATATATATACACACACACACACATACACATATATGTGTATATATATATATATATACACACACACATACACATATATACACACACATATATATATATGTATATATATATATATACACACACATATAGATACACATTTATCAATCAATCAATCAATGTTTATTTATATAGCCCTAAATCAAAAGTGTCTCAAAGGGCTGCACAAACCACAACGACATCCTCTGTAGGACCCACATAAGGGCAAGGAAAACTCACCCCAGTGGGACTTCGGTGACAGTGACAATGATGACTATGAGAAACCTTGGAGAGGTTTGTCAATGTTCTATTAATAGCAAACCCCTTGGACTTTGAAAGTTATAACATGTTGAAAACTGTGAAAAGAATATTCGCTGCAAAGAAGGCTTTGTAGAAGAAAGAATTTTGGAAAATCTTGGATTTTCCAGAATGGTGTAATAGGTTAAAATATGTGGAAACGTTATATTGTTGTATCTTTTTTTTAGTAGTTATTTTCCATTTTTATCAAACACATTTAAAAGTAGATGAGGCAATTCCTGAAGGAGTTGTGTGCAAAGGCTCCAATGCTGTGGCCTGACACAGGCATTTTGCTGTTACACACACCATTCTGACCTACGGTTTCAACATTTGGTACTTCTTAAAACCGTAACTTAAAAGGGTTGGCTAAACAGCTACTAAGGTACGAGGCAATTGGCACCCATGTTAACTACCCAACCGTTACTTAAAAAGGTTGGTAGAACAGCTATAAGGACTACGCAGCCAGTCTGCGGCCGGGCAGACCTTCGCTGCTGTCGCCCGGAGGGCACAGCATGCATGGGCTGACCTTCGCTGCTGTCGCCCGGAGGGCACAGCATGCATGGGCTGCCCGGCGGCCGGGCAGACCTTCGCTGCTGTCGCCCGGAGGGCACAGCATGCATGGGCTGCCCGGCGGCCGGGCAGACCTTCGCTGCTGTCGCCCGGAGGGCACAGCATGCATGGGCTGCCCGGCGGCCGGGCAGACCTTCGCTGCTGTCGCCCGGAGGGCACAGCATGCATGGGCTGCCCGGCGGCCGGGCAGACCTTCGCTGCTGTCGCCCGGAGGGCACAGCATGCATGGGCTGCCCGGCGGCCGGGCAGACCTTCGCTGCTGTCGCCCGGAGGGCACAGCATGCATGGGCTGCCCGGCGGCCGGGCAGACCTTCGCTGCTGTCGCCCGGAGGGCACAGCATGCATGGGCTGCCCGGCGGCCGGGCAGACCTTCGCTGCTGTCGCCCGGAGGGCACAGCATGCATGGGCTGCCCGGCGGCCGGGCAGACCTTCGCTGCTGTCGCCCGGGCTCCTTTCTTTCTACTTACTAAATATATCATTTCTGTTCCAAACAGCATCACTGATGTCAACGGCAACATTTGATGATCATTTGAACAATTAAAAATCCTGCGGTATAGGCATCTTTGGCAGGAGGTGTCTTCTGCCAAGGCATTTACTCTCCTGAAGGAATAAATAAAGTAGTATCTAATCTAAATGTATTGATGTCTTGGACAATTTTTCAATCGGTGGAGAATTGTTGAAGTAATAACATGTTGAAATGACAAATGGTAATACGGAATTTCGGGAAAACAGAGAATTCTTCAACTTCCTATGCAGAAGAAAGCTTTGACGGTGGAACAGTTAAAACGCGTTGAAAAATGTGGAAGGTGTAGTCGCCAGAAAAAGGGTGGAAATAGGGCTTCGGAAAAGCAGGAATTCTGGAAAATCCTCAACTTTTTTTGACAAGGAAAAGGGGAAGTTTGAATTTCCAGAATGGTGCAATGAGTCGAAGGTGGAATGGTTTGAATAGGTTAAAACTTCGAAATGTTGTAATGTTGTATCTTTTTTTGTCGTTATTTTATTTGTTATTTTTTATTAAACATTAAAAACTAGATGAGGCAATTCCTGAAGGAATTGCGTGTGATTGCTCCAATGCTGATGATGAACCGAAATCCTGAAATTATTTTAGCATTGTTGAAATCAAGCACACGATTCCTGAAGAGTCATTTAAATAATACCATATTTTTTTAAATACTTTTTAGATACAGTCAATAAATAATGTGAACATGTATCATAACATGGAAATCTAAGAGAACGTGTTGTGAATGAGGATAGTTGGGGACTGGGATTTTTTTTTTTTTTTTACACATGCGCTCTGATTACGCACTATTGATTGATTGATTGAAACTTTTATTAGTAGATTGCACAGTTCAGTACATATTCTGTACAATTGACCACTAAATGGTAACACCCCAATACGTTTTTCAACTTAAGTTTATGGATACCTTAACTGAAACTAAATCAATCAGCACAGCTGACCAAGCTGACCAACAGGTGTTATTATGTTGTACATTCCAACAGGTGTTATTATGTTGTACATTCCAACAGGTGTTATTATGTTGTACATTCCAACAGGTGTTATTATGTTGTACATTCCAACAGGTGTTATTATGTTGTACATTCCAACAGGTGTTATTATGTTGTACATTCCAACAGGTGTTATTATGTTGTACATTCCAACAGGTGTTATTATGTTGTACATTCCAACAGGTGTTATTATGTTGTACATTCCAACAGGTGTTATTATGTTGTACATTCCAACAGGTGTTATTATGTTGTACATTCCAACAGGTGTTATTATGTTGTACATTCCAACAGGTGTTATTATGTTGTACATTCCAACAGGTGTTATTATGTTGTACATTCCAACAGGTGTTATTATGTTGTACATGGCTTACACACCTCCTCTTTCTGCTGTAAACATTGTGAATGATCCACTTGACACTCCCGTGGGGAAACTTTGCTTTGATCAAAAAAATAACAGAAAAATCCGCAGCTTATTCCAAAATGATTGTGTGTCTGTCTCCTATGTCATTTCCTTATGGAATAATGTTGTAAATGACATCTGTTGGACCAAAACGTGGTCCCTTCCTAACAGGTATTTACTTAGCAACAAAGTCAAAGAGATATCATTTAAAATCATCCATCGCTATTACCCTGTAAAGACTGTGATGGTTAGATACAAAAAGGACATTGATGTCACCTGCACCTTTTGTAACATGCACCCAGAGACTGTTAACCACTTGTTTTATACTTGTGAAAACACTCCATCACTATGGCAGGCATCTGTCGCTTCATCCTGGACAATATTTATGACAAATTTGTGCTTTACTTTAAAGATGTGATTTTTGGTTTTACACTGTATGAACAAAAAATTGAAAAGGAATTCTACCTTTGCAAGCTCATTATTTTATTGGCTAAGTTTTATATTCATAAATGTAAGTTTCTTAATACCCGTCCTATCTTTTGTGCCTTTAAAAAAGATCTGGAACTTTACATTAAAACGCTCTCTACCTCTAACAACAAAAAAGCTGTGAAAACGATGATGCTGTGTTCCACATTTAAGTTGTTTGATGAATCTGAATAAGCCTACGGCTTTGCATTTTGTTTATTATTTATATATATATGTTTTTATTCTTTTTTTTTTATTATTTTGAACTTACAACCCCCTGGCGCTGTTTTGTACTGTTTTCATAATGTTTTATAATGTTGTATATTGTTGTTTGTCTTACTGTTTGTAATTGTTGACATTTATAAATAAACCTTTCAAAAAAACAACTAAGTGTTGGCTTTCTTCTTCTTCCTTGTTTTAGTTGAAGGTAGGCGCACTGACAACCTTCAAGTGTTACGCCACCTACTGTTTCCCCGCTTCTTCTTCTTCTGACGTTAACTGATGGCAAATAACGCGTCATGTCCGCCGCCGTCTGATAGAAAGCATACATTTTCAAATCATTTGAAAATGATGTCCTAGCCAAAAAGGGCTATTTTCAGATGGACATATAAGGAGAAAATGAACTTGATGTAAATCCTGAGATCGCGAGATTTGGCACGGCACTCCATGAATCTGTCCAATCAGATTGGCTTTTCCTGAAAAACACGCATGCGCATTAAGTGGGCGGATGTAATGATTTCGATGGGAAGAAATAATATTCAGCATCGAAGGAATAACAACTGAAAGTAAGTAATACCATTTATTGTTTCTCTTTTGGTATTTATATGACTTTAACACACACCAGTTATTTGTTTTAAACTACTGGAACGTCACGCAGTTACGGAAATAGAGCTATAAATGCCGCAAGCACCTTGCTAGAAGTTGTGATAGTTACCTCCACCGAGGTAAGTATAATAACAAGAAGTGAAATAACAATGAGAGAAATAAATGTTCAGAGAACATTTGAAGTGGAACAATATACATTACTGAACACATAATATAGAGTTTTACATTTACAAGAAGTTCCACCTATATTCCAGCAACCTTTGTCTGTATTTATCTTCCACCCAACTCTCTCCTTTGAGGCACACATTAAAAGCGTTACTAAAACGGCCTTCTTTCATCTCCGTAATATCGCTCAAATTCGCTCCATTTTGTCCACTAAAGACGCCGAGATCATTATCCATGCGTTTGTTACGTCTCGTCTCGATTACTGTAACCTATTATTTTGGGGTCTCCCCATGTCTAGCATTAAAAGATTACAGTTGGTACAAAATGCGGCTGCTAGACTTTTGACAAGAACAAGAAAGTTTGATCACATTACGCCTATACTGTATATACCTTTATATACATATATACATACATATATACTGTATATACCTTTATATACATATATACATACATATATACTGTATATACCTTTATATACATATATACATACATATATACCTATACTGTATATACCTTTATATACATATATACATATATATATACTGTATATACCTTTATATACATATATACATACATATATACCTATACTGTATATACCTTTATATACATATATACATACATATATACCTATACTGTATATACCTTTATATACATATATACATACATATATACCTATACTGGCTCACCTGCACTGGCTTCCTGTGCACTTAAGATGTGACTTTAAGGTTTTACTACTTACGTATAAAATACTACACGGTCTAGCTCCATCCTATCTTGCCGATTGTATTGTACCATATGTCCCGGCAAGAAATCTGCATTCAAAGGACTCCGGCTTATTAGTGATCCCCAAAGCCCAAAAAAAGTCTGCGGGCTGTAGAGCTTTTTCATTTCGGGCTCCAGTACTCTGGAATGCCCTTCCGGTAACAGTTGGAGATGCCACCTCAGTAGAAGCATTTAAGTCTCACCTTAAAACTCATCTGTATACTCTAGCCTTTAAATAGACCTCCTTTTTAGACCAGTTGATCTGCCGCTTCTTTTCTTTCTCCTATGTCCCCCCCTCCCTTGTGGAGGGGGTCCGGTCCGATGACCATGGATGAAGTACTGGCTGTCCAGAGTCGAGACCCAGGATGGACCGCTCGTCGGGACCCAGGATGGACCGCTCGCCTGTATTGGTTGGGGACATCTCTACGCTGCTGATCCGCCTCCGCTTGAGATGGTTTCCGCCTCCGCTTGAGATGGTTTCCTGTGGACGGGACTCTCGCTGCTGTCTTGGATCCGCTTGAACTGAACTCTCGCGGCTGTGTTGGAGCCACTATGGATTGAACTTTCACAGTATCATGTTAGACCCGCTCCACATCCATTGCTTTCGGTCCCCTAGAGGGGGGGGGGTTGCCCACATCTGAGGTCCTCTCCAAGGTTTCTCATAGTCAGCATTGTCACTAGCGTCCCACTGGATGTGAATTCTCCCTGCCCACTGGGTGTGAGTTTTCCTTGCCCTTTTGTGGGTTCTTCCGAGGATGTTGTAGTCGTAATGATTTGTACAGTCCTTTGAGACATTTGTGATTTGGGGCTATATAAATAAACATTGATTGATTGATTGATTTATATAGTATTGGAGTGTCGAAATGACAAAAGGAAAAGCTGGAAAACGATGAAGAAGAACTGGTAAAGAAGTGGAATCAAATAAAAGATCAAGAAGGACTGTAAAGTTGCTGAGTAGACTGGTATAGTGGTGGTGCATTAAACTGGCAGCAGATATAATATGTGATACTTTCTTTTTCTTCCTGCAGTCATCCCGTCCTGCAGCATGCACCTATGTGAATGTGGAGAATGACCAGCAATGTCCAAGTAAGTTATATGTATATGCCTGTTCTTTCTTGAAGTCAAGTAGTTCTGATTGAGATTTACAGATAAAAAGCTGTCCACAGTTTGTCAGGAACAAACATGAAAATATTGCTTTCTTTGACCCTGATTACATTAGCACATATGAAGAATGAAACTTCAAATAGGAGTTATCTCAGCATGTGTAATTCATGTTTTTGGAACCTTTCACCTCCAAGTTAAAGCTGGTAGGTAACATCAGGTCATGACTAAGGATGTAACAATATCAACATTTCACGGTATGATATCGTCATAGTGTTAAAGCCAGGGTAAGATATTGTTACAAAAATGTCAAAGTGTGTTAAATGACGTGGGAGGAATGTTTAGGATAAACACACTTACTGTAATTGAACACAAACATCATTTTCATATGTTGTAATCATATTTATCATTAAAAACAGGTATTTTAGGTGCAAAGGAATGGTGCAGAATTTCAAGTAACACACAAAAACCAACATTTTCAAATAAGTGTCTTTAAACTGACATAAACAGTAAACATCCAGTGTAACTAATGTAGAACAATAATGTTTCTTTTGCCAAGAAACTATACTGTGTGTCCGGTATGTTTTTTTTTCAATACAACTTGGTATTATTGTGGGTTTGATGACCTTTTTAGCACATTCAACAATACTGCCATTATAATGCAAACAGTGATCATTTTGGTCACAGTAACGGTGATATGACATTTTGATATTGTTACATCACTGCTGTTTAGTTGAGTGTTTTTAAACTTTGAACTTCCTAAGAAACTGCCCTTTGCAGTCCAAATTGTATTAGTTTGTAGAATACTGATTCTTAAGAGTTAACTAATAATTTGACTTTTAATCATGTAAATACCTCACAAATGCATATTTTCCCTTGCTGACATCTTGGTTTCACATGAACGATATTTTCCAAATAACGGTTCTAACATATAACTCATTCTAATATATTACTCCTATTCCCTAACTTATTGTAGACATTGTGGTGTGTAGTGTCAGCAAATGTCTTATTTTGTGCATGTCCACATTTCCTCTGGTGAGCTGCAAGGGCTCTGGGTCGATTTGGAAATGGTCTGGATGAACGTGGCATGCTTTACCTTGCAGTATGCAGACTTTGTTTAAGGTTCAACTAACACGACAGTTATAGGCACAGAAATATTTCACAGCAACAATTCCTCGGCTAACCTAAGCACAAACGTTCCCATCACTCCTGCACACTTCCACTTTTTCGCCCTTCTATAATGTCCCGTTTGAACGTTGTTTTCCCACACGGCGGGTTTTCATGGGAGAACCAGTTTACTTCTCAGATGAGCCCACTTAATATTGTCAGAAAAAAACACAGCGACTGGTGTTCTCGTTTGATAGCGTCACACATCACGGCATTATTGTGACAATTTTGAAATCAAAATAAGGTTATATTTAGAATAATGTTGCATCCCTCGTCAAGATCCTTTCTCATAGGTTTGGTTTGCTGTTGTGTATTTACTAATGATTGGCATTAGCATCCACAACTTTCTTTTTATAGTGTGTGTTGTATTGTGATGAGTTACATTTAACACTGTGGATGATGTGTTACCACAAACACAGAAGATACGTAAACATGAACTACAATGCGCTCAAGATGTGGGGAAAAAGGAAATGCATTCCATTAGCTGGATTTGTATAATGTGTTCAATTTATGTCAACTTCCTTCTTGTTTTGTCTGTTTTTTTTTTCAATGATTTGAATCTTTAGAGTTTTTTGGTTCCTCTTCTTTGTGTCAGGGGGTAGCAGCAGGGTAACACTGCATGAGGCGGTGCCCCCTGAAGGAGCCCAAAACACTGCTCTTCAAATGGAACACATCCAACCTTCAGGTGACCGTGCAGGATGTACCACTCTGGAACATCAAGCCTCTCCCCACCTGCCAGGTACACCCACCGTCTTCTGTGGCTGAATAATGTTTTGCTGTGAATTTTGTCTCAAAGCAAATCCTGCTCAAATGTGACAAACTTTGGAGTGTAAGAATGTGAGCGATATGCTGAGATGTTATACGTTTTGCCTTGTGACAAAATGTTATCAAAAACCTTTAGTGATTTGTATTCTATTTTACTTTCAGCACATGAAAATATTTCTACTTCTGACCATCGAAGAGAATGGAAAACCATTTTCCAGATCAGCCCTCATACATCCTCCTGATGGCCTAACAACTGAATGACATGTCGATGCTGAGTATGATCCATTTCAATCATTTGAGGAAGCTCTCCCTGATATAGGGGATTGGATGTACAATGACGGACATACGTTTAATGAAGGATTTGAAGATGGTTTGAGTGAGGAGTGTGCAGAAGAGTCCAATTTCAAGGACACAACAGACAAACCAATACATGACAATGCATCAGAAACCATGGCAGAGTGCCTTCTGATCAGCATGGGTTATGTAAACTGTCCTAAAGTCACAGGTAAGGCCCTAAGCCATATGCTCAAAATGTTCAAGTTGCTTTATCCCGATAGTCTGAACACAGACTGCTTAAACAGTGTGCAGAAGTTCCAAAACTTTTTTTTATCCCACTCTGCATCATCGCCTACTATATTACATAAATCCTCCAAGAATTGTTTTGGGCCAATAGAAAGTAAACAAATAAAATGCCTGCTTTGTGGGACCAGTGTGTCAGAAGAAAGATTCTCATCCTTTTTTTAAAGTATGTACAGATTGATTTCTTGTTTACCACAGCACATTCATGTGCCAAATGGGCCCTCGTTGGTGAATATAAACATGCAGGTTTTTCTTTGCTGCAAGATAGTGTAACATATGAGACATGCAGTCATGTTATTCCCCTATTGGAAACCTCTGCAGTACAGTAGTATTCTTGGATGACATATTGGGTAAAGTTGTTTTCCTTGACTTCACATCTATGCCTGGCATAGGGATTGCAGTTCATTTCCCCAACACACTTGAAAAGTTTGAAATAATGAAGAACTGAACTGGCCTAAGAAGCCACAAATCAAATCTTTAATCATTGTTATAAATGCTCTGAAAATACACACTGATGTGATGTTGCCGTGGATTCTGTAAATATGTACTGTATATGGAGTATCATTGTTGATGATGTTTTTGCATTGTGTGTAATATTTCAGTGGCAAATATATTACATTTACTTGTTTAATAAAGCCACTGTCCTTTTTAATGAATACATAGGCCTACTATGCTACTGTATTTTAATATTAGTCCTTATGATGGTGGTTGGAGAGCCAAATATCTTCTGAAGTGGTACTTTGTTAAAAGAGTTTGAGAACCACTGCTCTAGAAAGTTCACAAATGTTAAAAGCTCTTACAAAGTGTCTTGTGATCATATCAGTATTGTTTGGGTTCAGTTTTAAATCTCACAATTGTAGTCACTGAGTTACTGTACATGACGTGTGGATAAGAAATCAACAAATTAAGTCCAACTTTATTTAAATAAACCATTTAGATTACAGACCATATATCCATATTGTCTGAATTCATTATTTTCTCCCAATGTTGGCATGAGATCAACTGGAATATGATTGAGGTATAACTAAATTGAGCCCATTAAAATGCATTTTTTTAGAAAACGGGTATATCTAACAACTCAAATAGTGAGCAGTGAGAGACAAAACCAAGTATATCTCTCACTGAGACATCATTGAGACATATTGAAACCAATACTCATCAATTGTCTTTTTGCCGAAATAGAAAAGAGACATCTGAGAACTCAAACAGTGAGTAGTGAGAAACAAAACCAGGTGTTTCTCTCACTGAGTCATAATTGAGACATATTGGAGACCAGCTCATTCATCTCTCATTTTGGTCTTAGTTGAAATGGGGAAAAGAGATAACTATTAGACAACTATGAGATCTCTCATAGTGCTCACTGTGAGCCTTATTTCTCAGGAGATACATTTGAGAAGAATGAGAAAACTACTTTGGTCTCCATTAGTGCTCTTTTATGTCTAGGAGATAGATATAAGACATACATGAGATCTCATCTTCAATTTTGCTTTGCTATGGGAAACAAGAGTTTGATGAGCATTCCTCAACTTTTTCGGTCTTTTTTGACACTCGTGCCAGCTTTTTTTAAGCATGTTGCAGGCATCAAATTCCAAAATGAGCTAATATTTGCAAAAAAAAAAGTTTCTCAGATCCAACATCAAATATCTTGTCTTTGCAGTCTATTCAATTGAATATAATTTAAAAAGGATTTACAAATCATTGTATTCTGTTTTTATTTACCATTTACACAACGTGCTACTTCACTGGTTTGGGGTTTTGTACATGTTGACAGTACATTGCAGTGTTATTTTGTTACAGCCGTGCCCACTGTGTGAAGTACTTTTGCAAGACTCCTAGCAATAATATTACACTTCACCAAAGAGCCTGCTGTAAAAGAAATGACCATTGAATGAAGATACATACTCAGGTCACCGTGATCTGAAAAGGAGAGTGAAGAATGTTTTTGTATTCCCCAGATTCTAATCATCTTGGATGAATAAACAAGCAATTCCTAATTTCACTTGGAAATGTGTTTACTATAAAAGTGTAGCACTGTTTCCACACAAAATACCTTCTGTTTTTGGAAAGATGCCCATGTGTGTCTTCCAGGTTGAACATTCCACCCTTTGTGCCTGCCCGGACTGTGCTGGAAGGCCTCGAGTCAGAGGATGCGTGTGAAGACAAGAAAGCTGTAAAAAAGGAGATCCATAGCAAAAAGGTCAAATAAGTACAAACAAGTATTTTACCTCGATTATTAACAGTTTATTTTGCCCAAAAATGTTAAGGGAGCCAAAAAGGACAAAATGGAAGAGGAGAATACAGACCTGCTCAGACTTTGCCACACAGTACCGCTGGAGGTGGTGAACTTAGGTAAGAATCCATGTTTCAAGGTTGATCGGGGTGGGGGGAAGACAACGACACAAAGGTGCTCCTCTTATTTAGACTTTTTGTTTATGGAGGTGGGAAAGGTTACGATCCAGAGAAGAAAGACTACTCAGGTTTTGAGGCCTGGTTGCAGTGTTACTATGTGGATGGAATGAAGTCTGTACGCGACCACAATGGCAGGACTATGTGGTTCAAAGTATGCAAACACATTTTCATACGTAACAACTATATTTGTAGCACGTATTGACTAATAGAAAATGGTGTCATTTCAGGGCGATCCAGGTCCTATGGCTCCTAAAGGTAAACGCCAGAAAAAATAGTTGAGATACCATTACACATAAGAGAAAGCTTAGTGTGTCTTTATCTTTTCTCACACACCAGAATCAAAGTCTCCAAAGGCCAAAAAGAGAAAAGATACAGATGCAGACCATGATTACCCCCGCAAGAAAAAGGTATATTCAGTAGGTAATCACCACCAGCACATAGAAATCTAACCCCATTGTGGCTGTACTTCAGGTGTCCAGGAAACACAACTCTGACAGCACAGTGAAGAAAAAAGCAGCCAAAAAGCCCACAAAAGCAGCAAAGGAAGAAGAAAATGGACCTCAAGAAGAAGCCACACCCAGAAGAAGATCAGCAAACACACCTCAGCAAGAACCGAAATCCACGTCAGGCAGGAGGAAAAAGAACAATACAGAGCCAGCTGCAGGTCTGATTCTAATAATACTCCCATTTTCTGAAAATATTAAGAGCCTGATCTTTGAGGATCCAATTCCCACACACTTATCTGTGTGCGCAAACTATAAAATTGCATGTACTGTTGGTGGACGTGTTGTATGTGATCTACTTTGTGCAATTGATAGCAGCAAAAGTGGCACAGATCACCCTATTTTTGTGTACTAGAAGCATTATGTGCCCTTGGAAACACTTCTTTCCCTCTACATTCATGTTATTATGCTCTCCACACTGGAGGGGGGCTTATATTAGATTATAGCACATATCGATCATCTAACACCTTTTCTGCAATATAGAATCACAGTATGTATACTATTTGCAGCAGGAATGATCAAACTGCATATTGCAAGACATTTTTTTTAGGAGTTATACTAAATACAAAAAAAAAAAACGCAACGCTTTTGTTCTTGTTCCCAATTTAAATGAACTCAAAGATCGAAAACTTTGACTATAAACACAAAATACCTGTTCCTCTCAAATATTGTTCACAAATCTGTATACATTTGTTAGTGAGCATTTTTTCTTTGCCAAGATAATCCATCCCACCTGACAGGTGTGCCTTGAGCTGTCCAAAATAAAAGGCCACTGTGAAATGTGCAGTTTTATCACACAACACAATGCTTCAGATGTCGCAAGTTTTGAGGGAGCGTGCAGTAGGCATGCTGACTGCAGCAATGTCCACCAGAGCTGTTGCCCGTCAATTAAATGTTTATTTCTCCGCCATAAGAATAGAATAGAATAGAAAGTACTTTATTGATCCCTGGGGGAAATTCAGCACCACAGTTCGCTCACAATAAACAATGATAATAATAAATAATATAATATATATGAATAATATAAATATATTCTACATTTAAGTGCAGTCAAGGAACATATGCATTATACAGTCGGATGGCTGTCGGTGTGAAGGACCTCCTGTGTCGTTCCGTGTTGCATTTTGGGAGTCTGAGCCTTCCACTGAATGTGCTCATTCTCTCTGCAAGGTCCGAGTGTAGTGGGTGGGAGGTGTTGTCCATAATGGCTAGGAGTTTTGCTAGACTTCTCTCTGACACCACCGCCAGAGAGTCCAGCTCCACTCCCATCTTGTTACTGGCCTTCTCTACCAACTTGTCCAGTCTGTATGTGTCCCTCACTCTCAGCCCGCTGCCCCAGCAGGCCACGGCGTACAAGAGGGCGCCTGCCACCAGCGACTCGTAGAACATCTTCAACATCTTTGTACAGACGTTGAAGGATCCTAGCCTCCAAAGGAAATATAGATTCGGCTCTGTCCCTTCTTGTAGAGGGCCTCAGCGTGTTTTGACCCATTCAGCTTGTTGTCCATGTGTACTCCGAGGTATTTATAATCCTCTACCATGTCCACATCCACCCCTTTGATGGAAACAGGGGTCGCCAGAGTACTCCTCCTCCTTCCCAGGTCCACAACCAGCTCCTTGGTCTCCGTAACATTGAGCTGGAGGTGGTTCTTTCCACACCATGTGACAAAGTCCTCCACCAGTGTCCTGTATTCCTCGTCATCACCTTCCTCAATACACCCCACTATCGCAGAGTCATCAGAAAACTTCTGAAGGTGGCAGGACTCTGACTGATAGTGGAAATGGGTGGTGTAAATGGTGTAGAGGAAGGGGGAAGAGTACTGTAGCCTCCGGGGCCCCGGTGTTGCTGACCAGCCTGTTAGACACACAGTCCTGCAGTGGCATATACTGTGGTCTGTCAGTCAGGTAATCTACAACCCAGGACACCAAGGGGGCCTCCACCTGCATCTTCTCCAACTTCCCACCCAGTAGCCCAGGCCGTTTAGTATAAGCCGCCTCCAAAGGTGTTTCAGAGAATTTGGCAATACATCCAACTGGCCTCACAGCCGCAGACCATATTGATTGGCTGAGACCTGCCACCCGGACAGCTGCTACAACAATTGGTTTGCTTAACCATAGCATTTCTGCACAAACTGTAAGAAACTACCATGAATTGATTAACGTGGACCCCGACTTAAACAAGTTGAAAAACGTATTGGGGTGTTACCAATTAGTGGTCAATTGTACGGAATATGTACTGAACTGTGCAATCTACTAATAAAAGTATCAATCAATCAATCTGTCTCAAGAAAGCTCATCTGCATGCTCGTGGTCCTCATCGGGGTCTCGACCTAACTGCAGTTTGTCTTCTTAACCAACTTGAGTGGGCAAATGCTCACACTCAATGGCGTCTGGCACAATACAGAGGTTTTGGTATGTTATTATTGACAGCGAAACCACGTGCATTTTATTGATGGCATTTTCCATGCGCAGAGATACCGTCACGAGACCCTGAGCCCCATTGTTGTACTAATCACCCGAGGCCATCACCTTTATAAATAACATTTACTAACTCATGTTGCAAGGATCTGGAAGCTAAAAACATCCCAGTTCTTGCATGACCAGCATACTCACCGGACATGTCACCCAGTAAGTAATTTTTGAGAGGAATATATATTTTCTGTATAGTAAAAGTTTCAGATCTTTAAGTTCAATTCATGATAAATGGGAGCAAAAACAAAAGTGTTGCGTTTATATATTTGTTCAATACCATATTTTTCGGAGTATAAGTCGCACCTGCCGAAAATGCATAATAAAGAAGGAAAAAAAAACATACAAGTCGCACTGGAGTATAAGTCGCATTTTTGGGGGGAAATTTATTTGATAAAACCAGACGGCAAGAATAGACATTTGAAAGGCAATTTAAAATAAATCAAGATTAGTGAAGAACAGGCTGAATAAGTGTAGGTTATATGAGGCATAAATAAGCAACTGCTATGTTAAGCTAACATATTATGGTAAGAGTCATTCAAATAACTAGAACATATAGAACATGTTATACCTTTAACAAACTATCTCTCACTCCTAATCCATAAATCCCATAAAATCTTATACGTCTAGTCTCTTACGTCAATGAGATAAATAATATTGATATTTTACGGTAATGTGTTAATAATTTCACACATAAGTCGCTCCTGAATATAAGTCGCACCCCCGGCCAAACTATGAAAAAAAAACTGCTACTTATAGTCCGAAAAATACGGTGCATATTTTCTAAATCAAAAAAGGAATACCATTAAAAAACAACATAAATTAATAGACTTTGGTTTAATCGGCCCTTTAAGTTGTCCAGCAGCTATAAAATGATATTGCTGAATATATATCTTCTTCTCTGCGATGAGGTGGCGACTTGTCCAGGGTGTACCCCGCCTTCCGCCCGATTGTAGCTGAGATAGGCGCCAGCGCCCCCCGCGACCCCGAAAGGGAATAAGCGGTAGAAAATGGATGGATGGATATATCTTCTTCTTTTTATTTCTAACAGTCCAAATATGACATGCACACGTAGAACAAAGGCTTCTCTGTTCAGTTGTCTTTGCAGCGTGATGGCCTCCTTTCTCACAGCCCTGTGTGCAACTATGTCAGTTGTCTTTGCAGCGTGATGGCCTCCTTTCTCACAGCCCTGTGTGCAACTATGTCAGTTGTCTTTGCAGCGTGATGGCCTCCTTTCTCACAGCCCTGTGTGCAACTATGTCAGTTGTCTTTGCAGCGTGATGGCCTCCTTTCTCACAGCCCTGTGTGCAACTATGTCAGTTGTCTTTGCAGCGTGATGGCCTCCTTTCTCACAGCCCTGTGTGCAACTATGTCAGTTGTCTTTGCAGCGCGATGGCCTCCTTTCTCACAGCCCTGTGTGCAACTATGTCAGTTGTCTTTGCAGCGTGATGGCCTCCTTTCTCACAGCCCTGTGTGCAACTATGTCAGTTGTCTTTGCAGCGTGATGGCCTCCTTTCTCACAGCCCTGTGTGCAACTATGTCAGTTGTCTTTGCAGCGTGATGGCCTCCTTTCTCACAGCCCTGTGTGCAACTATGTCAGTTGTCTTTGCAGCGTGATGGCCTCCTTTCTCACAGCCCTGTGTGCAACTATGTCAGTTGTCTTTGCAGCGTGATGGCCTCCTTTCTCACAGCCCTGTGTGCAACTATGTCAGTTGTCTTTGCAGCGTGATGGCCTCCTTTCTCACAGCCCTGTGTGCAACTATGTCAGTTGTCTTTGCAGCGTGATGGCCTCCTTTCTCACAGCCCTGTGTGCAACTATGTCAGTTGTCTTTGCAGCGTGATGGCCTCCTTTCTCACAGCCCTGTGTGCAACTATGTCAGTTGTCTTTGCAGCGTGATGGCCTCCTTTCTCACAGCCCTGTGTGCAACTATGTCAGTTGTCTTTGCAGCGTGATGGCCTCCTTTCTCACAGCCCTGTGTGCAACTATGTCAGTTGTCTTTGCAGCGTGATGGCCTCCTTTCTCACAGCCCTGTGTGCAACTATGTCAGTTGTCTTTGCAGCGTGATGGCCTCCTTTCTCACAGCCCTGTGTGCAACTATGTCAGTTGTCTTTGCAGCGTGATGGCCTCCTTTCTCACAGCCCTGTGTGCAACTATGTCAGTTGTCTTTGCAGCGTGATGGCCTCCTTTCTCACAGCCCTGTGTGCAACTATGTCAGTTGTCTTTGCAGCGTGATGGCCTCCTTTCTCACAGCCCTGTGTGCAACTATGTCAGTTGTCTTTGCAGCGTGATGGCCTCCTTTCTCACAGCCCTGTGTGCAACTATGTCAGTTGTCTTTGCAGCGTGATGGCCTCCTTTCTCACAGCCCTGTGTGCAACTATGTCAGTTGTCTTTGCAGCGTGATGGCCTCCTTTCTCACAGCCCTGTGTGCAACTATGTCAGTTGTCTTTGCAGCGTGATGGCCTCCTTTCTCACAGCCCTGTGTGCAACTATGTCAGTTGTCTTTGCAGCGTGATGGCCTCCTTTCTCACAGCCCTGTGTGCAACTATGTCAGTTGTCTTTGCAGCGTGATGGCCTCCTTTCTCACAGCCCTGTGTGCAACTATGTCAGTTGTCTTTGCAGCGTGATGGCCTCCTTTCTCACAGCCCTGTGTGCAACTATGTCAGTTGTCTTTGCAGCGTGATGGCCTCCTTTCTCACAGCCCTGTGTGCAACTATGTCAGTTGTCTTTGCAGCGTGATGGCCTCCTTTCTCACAGCCCTGTGTGCAACTATGTCAGTTGTCTTTGCAGCGTGATGGCCTCCTTTCTCACAGCCCTGTGTGCAACTATGTCAGTTGTCTTTGCAGCGTGATGGCCTCCTTTCTCACAGCCCTGTGTGCAACTATGTCAGTTGTCTTTGCAGCGTGATGGCCTCCTTTCTCACAGCCCTGTGTGCAACTATGTCAGTTGTCTTTGCAGCGTGATGGCCTCCTTTCTCACAGCCCTGTGTGCAACTATGTCAGTTGTCTTTGCAGCGTGATGGCCTCCTTTCTCACAGCCCTGTGTGCAACTATGTCAGTTGTCTTTGCAGCGTGATGGCCTCCTTTCTCACAGCCCTGTGTGCAACTATGTCAGTTGTCTTTGCAGCGTGATGGCCTCCTTTCTCACAGCCCTGTGTGCAACTATGTCAGTTGTCTTTGCAGCGTGATGGCCTCCTTTCTCACAGCCCTGTGTGCAACTATGTCAGTTGTCTTTGCAGCGTGATGGCCTCCTTTCTCACAGCCCTGTGTGCAACTATGTCAGTTGTCTTTGCAGCGTGATGGCCTCCTTTCTCACAGCCCTGTGTGCAACTATGCCAGTTTGCACGCAGATTTCAGACTTTTTAAGAGGCACGATACTGCCTGCAGGACACTTTCAGCATTGATAAATCTCACTGTTCATGTTGAGTGATTTGTATTTGCATTTTCTCCTCCCAGTATTGTGGGCATTCTGATAATCAACATATATTCTGCATACATCATTAAGACAAATATGTTAAATGGAGGGAATAAGCGGTAGAAAATGGATGGATGGGATGGATTGCACTCCTTATTTTGCTCATTAATCGACAAGTATTTAGATCAGCTTTGCGTGAGCTAACAAGTTTGCATGTGTTTTGATACACATAAACCTTTTGTAGATTATACTGTAAGTGTGGTAAACGTACTTTTTGTTGCAGGCTTCAAGACACGTAGCGGGAGACTGACAAGACAGAATGTCAAGTAAAGGACATCTATTGGAAAATACTGTTTTTATTCCATGATACATATTTTTAATAAACATTCCACACGTTTATTCTTGGCATACTTTTCAATCACAATTCACAATACAGTAAATTATTTGATTTAATGTGAAGTTAATTATATTTATATAGCGCTTTTCTCTTGTGACTCGAAGCGCTTTACATTGTGTAGCCCGATATCTAAGTTACATTTTGAAACCAGTGTGGGTGGCACTGGGAGCAGGTGGGTAAAGTGTCTTGCCCGAGGACACAACAGCAGTGACTAGGTTGGCAGAAGCGGGGATCGAACCTGGAACCCTCAGGTTGCTGGCACGGCCACTCTACCAACCGAGCAGAAATGATGTCTACCGAGCTCTACTCTTTCCTCTCTCCCTCTTGAGTACAGGTAAAAAAAGCTTCTTTATGGTGACGGCCACCTATGTCACGTGACACATGCTTCTGTTCCTTGTGTACACATCCACAAACACCACGTGACATACACACATGATCTGGCTCCTACAATGACTAACATGGCTCATTTGCATAATACACTAAAAACTACTTGGGTCTCGGAGGCAGACGATGAGAGTCCTGTAAAATGTATACATACAGTGGGGCAAAAAAGTATTTAGTCAGCAAGTTCTCCCACTTCAAATGATGACAGAGGTCTGTCATTTTCATCATAGGTACACTTCAACTGTGAGAGACGGAATGTGGAAAAAAAATCCAGGAATTCACATTGTAGGAATTTTAAATAATTTATTTGTAAATTACGGTAGAAAATAAGTATTTGGTCAACCATTCAAAGCTCTCACTGATGGAAGGAGGTTTTGGCTCCAAATCTCACGATACATGGCCCCATTCATTCTTTCCTTAACACGGATCAATCGTCCTGTCCCCTTAGCAGAAAAACAGCCCCAAAGCATGATGTTTCCACCCCATGCCTCACAGTAGGTATGGTGTTCTTGGGATGCAACTTAGTATTCTCCAAATACGACGAGTTGAGTTTATAACAAAATGGATACATGGATGATACAGCAGAGGATTGGGAGAATGTCATGTGGTCAGATGAAACCAAGATAGAACTTTTTGGTACACCAACAACAGGTATGTCACACCTGAGAGACATGGCACACACCAACAACAGGTATGTCACACCTGAGAGACATGGCACACACCAACTACTCAACAACAGGTATGTAACATTGGTATATTGATCCAGATCAGGAAGTAGTAGAACCCAAAATGCTCAATGGTTAAGGCTGCTGCCTCTCACACGGTACTACTGGGTTCAAATCCACAAGATCTTGTTTTTTGTTTCATCTCTATCATTGTTAAATGATTGCATTTGTATATTAGTGAAAATCCTGTCTTGATGGAACCCAGGATACCTCAATGGTCAACACTGTGAGCTTCAAATATGGGGGTACTGGGTTTGAATCCCAATTGTTTTGATATGTAACTTCAGTTCAAAATTGAGCTCCACCTCAATCGTAGTTTACTGGGACAGATGTCACGGTTCCATTAATGAATGAGCCAGACTACACTTCCAACAAGACTCAGGATAGCTCAATGGTTAAGACTGCTGCCTCTCATGCAGAACTACTGGGTTCAAATCCATTGTTAGGAGGCGTTAGTTTATTGTTTTGCCTTGATCATAGTTCACTGATAACATTTGTATATGAGCGAGAACCAAACTTTGTTGGGACCCAGGATAGCTCAATGGTCAACACTGTGGGCTCCTAATACAGGAGTAGTGAGTTCAAATCCCATACATGGAGTCAGTAATTTGGCAGTACGGCGTCAAGACGACATACATTGTGGGCTGCTTCTTCTCCCCCACACAGACTAATGTTATGTGCTACTTCTTTGACTAACATATAGTTGAAAAATTAAGTCAACACTAAAGCTAATAATAATCCAAAATAAAATGTCAAATAGTCAATGATGACACCTCAGGGGTTACCTGTGTGTGTGTGTGAGAATGAGTGCGTGTGTTTGTGTGTGTGTAGGAGTGTGTGCGAGTGAGTGTAACTCCTGAGGTGGGTGGGAATAGGATAAATAAAGAGCGTTGACCAATGAGCTCTCCTGGGTACAAATAAAATAAAATAGGTTAATTGTAATTGGATAAAAAAAAAGTAAATTAAATTATTATTTTAACATTACATGGGAGAAATGACACAGTTACAATATTTGTCAACTTGCAGCCTCCAGCTGATCTTTTAAATTACACATCGACCCAAGCAGGAGTCGAACCCCACACTCTTCAACCTGAGTCAACAGTCTTAACCACTGGGCTATCCTGGGTCTTGATGACACAATTTTTTTTCATACACAAATGTAATCGAGGACTGTGGCCCAGTAAAGTTTGATGAGGTAGAACAAAAGACACACAACCTGAGTGAGATTTGAACCCAGTACTTTTCATTCCAAGTCAGATGTCTTAACCCCTGGTCTATCCTGGGTCTTGTGAAGAGAAGATTGTGTTCTATACACAAATGTAATCGAGGACTCCTGGCTCAGTAAAGTATGACAAGCTTAAACAAAATTTTGTCAACATGAGTGGGATTCGAACCAAGTACCTGTCATTCAGAGTCAGCAGTCTTAACCACTGGGCTATCCTGGGTCTTGATGAGATATTTTTTTTTCATACACAAATGTAATCGAGGACTGATGGCCCAGTAAAGTTTGATGAGGTAGAACAAAATACAGTTAACCTGAGTGGGACTTGAGCCCAGTACTTTTCATTCCGAGTCAGATGTCTTAACCCCTGGTCTATCCTGGGTCTTGTGAAGAGAAGATTGTGTTCTATACACAAATGTAATCGAGGACTCCTGGCTCAGTAAAGTATGACAAGCTTAAACAAAATTTTGTCAACATGAGTGGGATTTGAACCCAGTACCTGTCATTCAGAGTCAGCAGTCTTAACCACTGAGCTATCCTGGGTCTTGATGAGATATATTTTTTTTCATACACAAATGTAATCGAGGACTGATGGCCCAGTAAAGTTTGATGAGGTAGAACAAAATACAGTCAACCTGAGTGTGACTTGAACCCAGTACTTTTCATTCCGAGTCAGATGTCTTAACCCCTGGTCTATCCTGGGTCTTGTGAAGTAAAGATTGTGTTCTATACACAAATGTAATCGAGGACTCCTGGCTCAGTAAAGTATGACAAGCTTAAACTAAATTTTGTCAACTTGAGTGGGATTTGAACCCAGTACCTGTCATTCAGAGTCAGCAGTCTTAACCACCGAGCTATCCCTGGTCCTGTGAAGAATGGATTTCTTTCCATACACAAATGTTATCTACGACCCCTGACTCACTGGAGTAAGATGAGGTGGAAAAAATACTGCTGACCGGAGTGGGGTTTGAACTGTGTACAGTTTGTTCTCATGCAACAGTCTTAACCACTGGGCTACTTTCAGTCTTGTAAAGGTAGGATTTTAGTCCATACACAAATGTAATCGATGACTCCCAGCCTTCGTAAAGTATGATGAGGTAAAAAAAAAATACTATCAACCAGAGTGAGGTTTGAACTCAGCACTTTTCATTCAAAGTCAGCAGACTCAACCCCTAGTCTACCCTGGGTCTTGTGACAATAAGATTGTGTTCCATACATAAATGTAATCGAGGACTCCTGGCTCTGTAAAGTATAATGAGGTTGGGAATGGGTGAAAAAAATAGAAGATTAAAATAAAATATACTAAAATAAAAATGGTCTAAACCTGGGCCCTGGAGAAGGGGTCCAGACTGAGGCCAAGGGAAAAAACAACAACAACTCATAGCCATAGTACACATCCCTCTCACATGTGTGTAAGAGGTAAACATCAAAGAAGACAAAGGACATGAAAGACATTAAAGCAGCGGATACAAGCAGACACTTCTACATCCAGCTATGAATAACAACTAAAAGAAACATAGACACTGTGGTGGTCTCTGCGCTGTTCCACGCCATCGTCCACTGGGGTGGAGGGAGCGTGGCCAGAAACAGGAGCAGACCCAACAAAGCAACCAAGAGAACTGACTCCACTCTAAGCCACCAACCAACTCTCGGCCAGTGTCCAGTCCGCATGGATGAGCGAGGATACGTCCAAGGAGACTGAGGTGTACGACACCTGCTCACCCAGCCAAGACACCGCCAAGCCTCTCCGTCCCAGCGCTCAGAGCTTGCTCCGCAGACCTGTCCCTTCATCCGCATCTCCTCCAGTCCCTCCAAAGCGACTTCGGTGTGGCAGACACCCAGCAGCTGGTCTCCATGGTCAAAAGGCTCCCGGGAGGAAGATCCAGAAGTCCACAAAAAGCACCACAGAGGTCACCAAAGTGCCACCCCTTGTCACACAGTCCCAAAGGGTCCCGGACCAAAAGGCAAAAAAATATAATAAGACATGAAAACAAGAGGGAAACACGAAATGATGACACAAGAGCACGGAGCTCCTGCCAACAGCAGCCACTACAGCAGCGCCATCTTGGGGGAAAAAAAAAAAAAAAATCAATTAGAGCTGGATTTGAACCCAGTGCGCTTAATTCCAAGTGAGAAGTCTTAACCACTGGACTGTCCTGGGTCTTGTGAAGCTATGATTGTGTTCCATACACAAATGTAATTGAGGACTCCTGGCTCAGTAAAGTATGATGAGTTTGAACAAAATGATGTCAACTAGATTGGCATTCGAAACCAGTACCTCTCATTCAGAGTCCGCAGTCTTAACCACTGAGCTATCCTTGGTCTTGTAAAGAATAGATTTCTTTCCATACACAAATGTTATCTATGCAGTGATTTCCCCCCCAGAAAATGTGTTAGTCGTCACCATCACATCTCCATCTCATCTTTGCCTGGGGGGGGGGGGCAATAGACCACAGACTGTGGTGAAGTAGGCCGGCTACGTCGCATGAAGAAACTTTGAATTTTGGGTTGTGTTTTCCGCTCCATATATACGATATATATCTCAATAGATTTTAGGTTCAAAGAACTATGAAGTTGTTGCAGGTATGACCACATGGTGGCGATAGTTTCAAAGAACTATGAAGTTGTTGCAGGTATGACCACATGGTGGCGATAGTTTCAAAGAACTATGAAGTTGTTGCAGGTATGACCACATGGTGGCGATAGTTTCAAAGAACTATGAAGTTGTTGCAGGTATGACCACATGGTGGCGATAGTTTCAAAGAACTATGAAATTGATGCAGGTATGACCACATGGTGGCGATAGTTTCAAAGAACTATGAAGTTGTTGCAGGTATGACCACATGGTGGCGATAGTTTCAAAGAACTATGAAGTTGTTGCAGGTATGACCACATGGTGGCGATAGAGTGCAGTGGGCGAACTGCAGATGGGAACTACTTCAACATGAGAGGAATAAACATCAAACATGTTGTGGACTCAATTGATGACTTGTTTATTGCTGCAGACAACCTGGCAGGTATGACAACAACAGGTATGTCACACCTGAGAGACATGGCACACACCAACAACAGGTATGTCACACCTGAGAGACATGGCACACACCAACAACAGGTATGTCACACCTGAGAGACATGGCACACACCAACAACAGGTATGTCACACCTGAGAGACATGGCACACACCAACAACAGGTATGTCACACCTGAGAGACATGGCACACACCAACAACAGGTATGTCACACCTGAGAGACATGGCACACACCAACAACAGGTATGTCACACCTGAGAGACATGGCACACACCAACAACAGGTATGTCACACCTGAGAGACATGGCACACACCAACAACAGGTATGTCACACCTGAGAGACATGGCACACACCAACAACAGGTATGTCACACCTGAGAGACGTGGCACACACCAACAACAGGTATGTCACACCTGAGAGACATGGCACACACCAACAACAGGTATGTCACACCTGAGAGACATGGCACACACCAACTACTCAACAACAGGTATGTAACATTGGTATATTGATCCAGATCAGGAAGTAGTAGAACCCAAAATGCTCAATGGTTAAGGCTGCTGCCTCTCACACGGTACTACTGGGTTCAAATCCTCAAGATCTTGTTTTTTGTTTCATCTCTATCATTGTTAAATGATTGCATTTGTATATTAGTGAAAATCCTGTCTTGATGGAACCCAGGATACCTCAATGGTCAACACTGTGAGCTTCAAATATGGGGGTACTGGGTTTGAATCCCAATTGGTTTGATATGTAACTTCAGTTCAAAATTGAGCTCCCCCTCAATCGTAGTTTACTGGGACAGATGTCACGATTCTATTAATGAATGAGCCAGACTACACTTCCAACAAGACTCAGGATAGCTCAATGGTTAACACTGCTGCCTCTCATGCAGAACTACTGGGTTCAAATCCATTGTTAGGAGGCGTTAGTTTATTGTTTTGCCTTGATCATAGTTCACTGATAACATTTGTATATGAGCGAAAACCAAACTTTGTTGGGACCCAGGATAGCTCAATGGTCAAGACTGTGGGCTCCTAATACAGGGGTAGTGAGTTCAAATCCCATACATGGAGTCAGTAATTTGGCAGTATGGCGTCAAGACGACATACATTGTGGGCTGCTTCTTCTCCCCCACACAGACTAATGTTATGTGCTACTTATTTGACTAACATATTGTTGAAAAATTAAGTCAACACTAAAGCTAATAATAATCCAAAATAAAATGTCAAATAGTCAATGATGACACCTCAGGGGTTACGTGCGTGTGTGAGAATGAGTGCGTGTGTGTGTGTGTGTGTGTGTGTGCGAGTGAGTGTAACTCCTGAGGTGGGTGGGAATAGGATAAATAAAGAGCGTTGACCAATGAGCTCTCCTGGGTACAAATAAAATAAAATAGGTTAATTGTAATTGAATAAAAAAAAAGTAAATTAAATTATTATTTTAACATTACATGGGAGTAATGACACAGTTACAATATTTGTCAACTTGCAGCCTCCAGCTGATCTTATAAATTACACATCGACCCAAGCAGGAGTCAAACCCAACACTCTTCAACCTGAGTCAACAGTCTTAACCACTGGGCTATCCTGGGTCTTGATGACACAATTTTTTTTCATACACAAATGTAATCGAGGACTGTGGCCCAGTAAAGTTTGATGAGGTAGAACAAAATACACTCAACCTGAGTGAGATTTGAACCCAGTACTTTTCATTCCAAGTCAGATGTCTTAACCCCTGGTCTATCCTGGGTCTTGTGAAGAGAAGATTGTGTTCTATACACAAATGTAATCGAGGACTCCTGGCTCAGTAAAGTATGACAAGCTTAAACAAAATTTTGTCAACATGAGTGGGATTCGAACCCAGTACCTGTCATTCAGAGTCAGCAGTCTTAACCATTGGGCTATCCTGGGTCTTGTTGAGATATATTTTTTTTCATACACAAATGTAATCGAGGACTGATGGCCCAGTAAAGTTTGATGAGGTAGAACAAAATACAGTTAACCTGAGTGGGACTTGAGCCCAGTACTTTTCATTCCGAGTCAGATGTCTTAACCCCTGGTCTATCCTGGGTCTTGTGAAGAGAAGATTGTGTTCTATACACAAATGTAATCGAGGACTCCTGGCTCAGTAAAGTATGACAAGCTTAAACAAAATTTTGTCAACATGAGTGGGATTCGAACCCAGTACCTGTCATTCAGAGTCAGCAGTCTTAACCACTGAGCTATCCTGGGTCTTGATGAGCTATATTTTTTTTCATACACAAATGTAATCGAGGACTGATGGCCCAGTAAAGTTTGATGAGGTAGAACAAAATACAGGCAACCTGAGTGTGACTTGAACCCAGTACTTTTCATTCCGAGTCAGATGTCTTAACCCCTGGTCTATCCTGGGTCTTGTAAAGTGAAGATTGTGTTCTATACACAAATGTAATCGAGGACTCCTGACTCAGTAAAGTATGACAAGCTTAAACTAAATTTTGTCAACATGAGTGGGATTCGAACCCAGTACCTGTCATTCAGAGTCAGCAGTCTTAACCACCGAGCTATCCCTGGTCCTGTGAAGAATGGATTTCTTTCCATACACAAATGTTATCTACGACCCCTGACTCACTGGAGTAAGATGAGGTGGAAAAAATACTGCTGACCGGAGTGGGGTTTGAACTGTGTACAGTTTGTTCTCATGCAACAGTCTTAACCACTGGGTTACTTTCAGTCTTGTAAAGGTAGGATTTTAGTCCATACACAAATGTAATCGATGACTCCCGGCCTTCGTAAAGTATGATGAGGTAAAAAAAAAATACTATCAACCAGAGTGAGGTTTGAACTCAGCACTTTTCATTCAAAGTCAGCAGACTCAACCCCTAGTCTACCCTGGGTCTTGTGACAATATGATTGTGTTCCATACATAAATGTAATCGAGGACTCCTGGCTCTGTAAAGTATAATGAGGTTGGGAATGGGTGAAAAAAATAGAAGATTAAAATAAAATAAAATAAAATATACTAAAATAAAAATGGTCTAAACCTGGGCCCTGGAGAAGGGGTCCAGACTGAGGCCAAGGGAAAAAACCACAACAACTCATAGCCATAGTACACATCCCTCTCACATGTGTGTAAGAGGTAAACATCAAAGAAGACAAAGGACATGAAAGACATTAAAGCAGCGGATACAAGCAGACACTTCTACATCCAGCTATGAATAACAACTAAAAGAAACATAGACACTGTGGTGGTCTCTGCGCTGTTCCACGCCATCGTCCACTGGGGTGGAGGGAGCGTGGCCAGAAACAGGAGCAGACCCAACAAAGCAACCAAGAGAACTGACTCCACTCTAAGCCGCCAACCAACTCTCGGCCAGTGTCCAGTCCGCATGGATGAGCGAGGATACGTCCAAGGAGACTGAGGTGTACGACACCTGCTCACCCAGCCAAGACACCGCCAAGCCTCTCCGTCCCAGCGCTCAGAGCTTGCTCCGCAGACCTGTCCCTTCATCCGCATCTCCTCCAGTCCCTCCAAAGCGACTCCGGTGTGGCAGACACCCAGCAGCTGGTCTCCATGGTCAAAAGGCTCCCGGGAGGAAGATCCAGAAGTCCACAAAAAGCACCACAGAGGTCACGAAAGTGCCACCCCTTGTCACACAGTCCCAAAGGGTCCCGGACCAAAAGGCAAAAAAATATAATAAGACATGAAAACAAGAGGGAAACACAAAATGATGACACAAGAGCACGGAGCTCCTGCCAACAGCAGCCACTACAGCAGCGCCATCTTGGGGGAAAAAAAAAAAAAAATCAATTAGAGCTGGATTTGAACCCAGTGCGCTTAATTCCAAGTGAGAAGTCTTAACCACTGGACTGTCCTGGGTCTTGTGAAGCTATGATTGTGTTCCATACACAAATGTAATTGAGGACTCCTGGCTCAGTAAAGTATGATGAGTTTGAACAAAATGATGTCAACTAGATTGGCATTCGAAACCAGTACCTCTCATTCAGAGTCCGCAGTCTTAACCACTGAGCTATCCTTGGTCTTGTAAAGAATAGATTTCTTTCCATACACAAATGTTATCTATGCAGTGATTTCCCCCCCAGAAAATGTGTTAGTCGTCACCATCACATCTCCATCTCATCTTTGCCTGGGGGGGGGGCAATAGACTACAGACTGTGGTGAAGTAGGCCGGCTACGTCGCATGAAGAAACTTTGAATTTTGGGTTGTGTTTTCCGCTCCATATATACGATATATATCTCAAGAGATTTTAGGTTCAAAGAACTATGAAGTTGTTGCAGGTATGACCACCTGGTGGCGATAGTTTCAAAGAACTATGAAGTTGTTGCAGGTATGACCACATGGTGGCGATAGTTTCAAAGAACTATGAAATTGATGCAGGTATGACCACATGGTGGCGATAGTTTCAAAGAACTATGAAGTTGTTGCAGGTATGACCACATGGTGGCGATAGAGTGCAGTGGGCGAACTGCAGATGGGAACTACTTCAACATGAGAGGAATAAACATCAAACATGTTGTGGACTCAATTGATGACTTGTTTATTGCTGCAGACAAGCTGGCAGGTATGACAACAACAGGTATGTCACACCTGAGAGACATGGCACACACCAACAACAGGTATGTCACACCTGAGAGACATGGCACACACCAACAACAGGTATGTCACACCTGAGAGACATGGCACACACCAACAACAGGTATGTCACACCTGAGAGACATGGCACACACCAACAACAGGTATGTCACACCTGAGAGATATGGCACACACCAACAACAGGTATGTCACACCTGAGAGACATGGCACACACCAACAACAGGTATGTCACACCTGAGAGACGTGGCACACACCAACAACAGGTATGTCACACTTGAGAGACGTGGCACACACCAACAACAGGTATGTCACACCTGAGAGACATGGCACACACCAACAACAGGTATGTCACACCTGAGAGACATGGCACACACCAACAACAGGTATGTCACACCTGAGAGACATGGCACACACCAACAACAGGTATGTCACACCTGAGAGATATGGCACACACCAACAACAGGTATGTCACACCTGAGAGACATGGCACACACCAACAACAGGTATGTCACACCTGAGAGACGTGGCACACACCAACAACAGGTATGTCACACTTGAGAGACGTGGCACACACCAACAACAGGTATGTCACACCTGAGAGACATGGCACACACCAACAACAGGTATGTCACACCTGAGAGACATGGCACACACCAACAACAGGTATGTCACACCTGAGAGACATGGCACACACCAACAACAGGTATGTCACACCTGAGAGACATGGCACACACCAACAACAGGTATGTCACACCTGAGAGACATGGCACACACCAACAACAGGTATGTCACACCTGAGAGACGTGGCACACACCAACAACAGGTATGTCACACCTGAGAGACATGGCACACACCAACAACAGGTATGTCACACCTGAGAGACATGGCACACACCAACTACTCAACAACAGGTATGTAACATTGGTATATTGATCCAGATCAGGAAGTAGTAGAACCCAAAATGCTCAATGGTTAAGGCTGCTGCCTCTCACACGGTACCACTGGGTTCAAATCCACAAGATCTTGTTTTTTGTTTCATCTCTATCATTGTTAAATGATTGCATTTGTATATTAGTGAAAATCCTGTCTTGATGGAACCCAGGATACCTCAATGGTCAACACTGTGAGCTTCAAATATGGGGGTACTGGGTTTGAATCCCAATTGGTTTGATATGTAACTTCAGTTCAAAATTGAGCTCCACCTCAATCGTAGTTTACTGGGACAGATGTCACGATTCTATTAATGAATGAGCCAGACTACACTTCCAACAAGACTCAGGATAGCTCAATGGTTAACACTGCTGCCTCTCATGCAGAACTACTGGGTTCAAATCCATTGTTAGGAGGCGTTAGTTTATTGTTTTGCCTTGATCATAGTTCACTGATAACATTTGTATATGAGCGAAAACCAAACTTTGTTGGGACCCAGGATAGCTCAATGGTCAACACTGTGGGCTCCTAATACAGGAGTAGTGAGTTCAAATCCCATACATGGAGTCAGTAATTTGGCAGTATGGCGTCAAGACGACATACATTGTGGGCTGCTTCTTCTCCCCCACACAGACTAATGTTATGTGCTACTTATTTGACTAACATATAGTTGAAAAATTAAGTCAACACTAAAGCTAATAATAATCCAAAATAAAATGTCAAATAGTCAATGATGACACCTCAGGGGTTACCTGTGAGTGTGTGTGTGTGTGTGTGTGTGAGAATGAGTGCGTGTGTGTGTGTGTAGGTGTGTGCGAGTGAGTGTAACTCCTGAGGTGGGTGGGAATAGGATAAATAAAGAGCGTTGACCAATGAGCTCTCCTGGGTACCAATAAAATAAAATAGGTTAATTGTGATTGGATAAAAAAAAAGTAAATTAAATTATTATTTTAACATTACATGGGAGAAATGACACAGTTACAATATTTGTCAACTTGCAGCCTCCAGCTGATCTTTTAAATTACACATCGACCCAAGCAGGAGTCGAACCCCACACTCTTCAACCTGAGTCAACAGTCTTAACCACTGGGCTATCCTGGGTCTTGATGACACAATTTTTTTTCATACACAAATGTAATCGAGGACTGTGGCCCAGTAAAGTTTGACGAGGTAGAACAAAATACACTCAACCTGAGTGAGATTTGAACCCAGTACTTTTCATTCCGAGTCAGATGTCTTAACCCCTGGTCTATCCTGGGTCTTGTGAAGAGAAGATTGTGTTCTATACACAAATGTAATCGAGGACTCCTGGCTCAGTAAAGTATGACAAGCTTAAACTAAATTTTGTCAACATGAGTGGGATTCGAACCCAGTACCTGTCATTCAGAGTCAGCAGTCTTAACCATTGGGCTATCCTGGGTCTTGATGAGATATATTTTTTCATACACAAATGTAATCGAGGACTGATGGCCCAGTAAAGTTTGATGAGGTAGAACAAAATACAGTTAACCTGAGTGGGACTTGAGCCCAGTACTTTTCATTCCGAGTCAGATGTCTTAACCCCTGGTCTATCCTGGGTCTTGTGAAGAGAAGATTGTGTTCTATACACAAATGTAATCGAGGACTCCTGGCTCAGTAAAGTATGACAAGCTTAAACAAAATTTTGTCAACATGAGTGGGATTCAAACCCAGTACCTGTCATTCAGAGTCAGCAGTCTTAACCACTGAGCTATCCTGGGTCTTGATGAGATATATTTTTTTTCATACACAAATGTAATCGAGGACTGATGGCCCAGTAAAGTTTGATGAGGTACAACAAAATACAGTCAACCTGAGTGTGACTTGAACCCAGTACTTTTCATTCCGAGTCAGATGTCTTAACCCCTGGTCTATCCTGGGTCTTGTGAAGAGAAGATTGTGTTCTATACACAAATGTAATCGAGGACTCCTGGCTCAGTAAAGTATGACAAGCTTAAACAAAATTTTGTCAACATGAGTGGGATTCAAACCCAGTACCTGTCATTCAGAGTCAGCAGTCTTAACCACTGAGCTATCCTGGGTCTTGATGAGATATATTTTTTTTCATACACAAATGTAATCGAGGACTGATGGCCCAGTAAAGTTTGATGAGGTAGAACAAAATACAGTTAACCTGAGTGGGACTTGAGCCCAGTACTTTTCATTCCAAGTCAGATGTCTTAACCCCTGGTCTATCCTGGGTCTTGTGAAGAGAAGATTGTGTTCTATACACAAATATAATCGAGGACTCCTGGCTCAGTAAAGTATGACAAGCTTGAACAAAATTTTGTCAACATGAGTGGGATTCGAACCCAGTACCTGTCATTCAGAGTCAGCAGTCTTAACCATTGGGCTATCCTGGGTCTTGATGAGATTTTTTTTTTTTCATACACAAATGTAATCGAGGACTGATGGCCCAGTAAAGTTTGATGAGGTAGAACAAAATACAGTTAACCTGAGTGGGACTTGAACCCAGTACTTTTCATTCCGAGTCAGATGTCTTAACCCCTGGTCTATCCTGGGTCTTGTGAAGAGAAGATTGTGTTCTATACACAAATGTAATCGAGGACTCCTGGCTCAGTAAAGTATGACAAGCTTAAACAAAATTTTGTCAACATGAGTGGGATTCGAACCCAGTACCTGTCATTCAGGGTCAGCAGTCTTAACCACTGAGCTATCCTGGGTCTTGATGAGATATATTTTTTTTCATACACAAATGTAATCGAGGACTGATGGCCCAGTAAAGTTTGATGAGGTAGAACAAAATACAGTCAACCTGAGTGTGACTTGAACCCAGTACTTTTCATTCCGAGTCAGATGTCTTAACCCCTGGTCTATCCTGGGTCTTGTGAAGTGATGATTGTGTTCTATACACAAATGTAATCGAGGACTCCT
The DNA here is from genome assembly GCF_033978795.1 of Nerophis ophidion. Taxonomy (NCBI): domain Eukaryota; kingdom Metazoa; phylum Chordata; class Actinopteri; order Syngnathiformes; family Syngnathidae; genus Nerophis; species Nerophis ophidion. The sequence continues at coordinate 34,604,270 of NC_084638.1, read as the reverse complement.
GGCTCAGTAAAGTATGACAAGCTTAAACTAAATTTTGTCAACATGAGTGGGATTCGAACCCAATACCTGTCATTCAGAGTCAGCAGTCTTAACCACCGAGATATCCCTGGTCCTGTGAAGAATGGATTTCTTTCCATACACAAATGTTATCTACGACCCCTGACTCACTGGAGTAAGATGAGGTGGAAAAAATACTGCTGACCGGAGTGGGGTTTGAACTGTGTACAGTTTGTTCTCATGCAACAGTCTTAACCACTGGGCTACTTTCAGTCTTGTAAAGGTAGGATTTTAGTCCATACACAAATGTAATCGATGACTCCCGGCCTTCGTAAAGTATGATGAGGTAAAAAAAAAAATACTATCAACCAGAGTGAGGTTTGAACTCAGCACTTTTCATTCAAAGTCAGCAGACTCAACCCCTAGTCTACCCTGGGTCTTGTGACAATAAGATTGTGTTCCATACATAAATGTAATCGAGGACTCCTGGCTCTGTAAAGTATAATGAGGTTGGGAATGGGTGAAAAAAATAGAAGATTAAAATAAAATAAAATATACTAAAATAAAAATGGTCTAAACCTGGGCCCTGGAGAAGGGGTCCAGACTGAGGCCAAGGGAAAAAACAACAACAACTCATAGCCATAGTACACATCCCTCTCACATGTGTGTAAGAGGTAAACATCAAAGAAGACAAAGGACATGAAAGACATTAAAGCAGCGGATACAAGCAGACACTTCTACATCCAGCTATGAATAACAACTAAAAGAAACATAGACACTGTGGTGGTCTCTGCGCTGTTCCACGCCATCGTCCACTGGGGTGGAGGGAGCGTGGCCAGAAACAGGAGCAGACCCAACAAAGCAACCAAGAGAACTGACTCCACTCTAAGCCGCCAACCAACTCTCGGCCAGTGTCCAGTCCGCATGGATGAGCGAGGATACGTCCAAGGAGACTGAGGTGTACGACACCTGCTCACCCAGCCAAGACACCGCCAAGCCTCTCCGTCCCAGCGCTCAGAGCTTGCTCCGCAGACCTGTCCCTTCATCCGCGTCTCCTCCAGTCCCTCCAAAGCGACTCCGGTGTGGCAGACACCCAGCAGCTGGTTTCCATGGTCAAAAGGCTCCCGGGAGGAAGATCCAGAAGTCCACAAAAAGCACCACAGAGGTCACGAAAGTGCCACCCCTTGTCACACAGTCCCAAAGGGTCCCGGACCAAAAGGCAAAAAAATATAATAAGACATGAAAACAAGAGGGAAACACAAAAGGATGACACAAGAGCACGGAGCTCCTGCCAACAGCAGCCACTACAGCAGCGCCATCTTGGGGGAAAAAAAAAAATAATCAATTAGAGCTGGATTTGAACCCAGTGCGCTTAATTCCAAGTGAGAAGTCTTAACCACTGGACTGTCCTGGGTCTTGTGAAGCTACGATTGTGTTCCATACACAAATGTAATTGAGGACTCCTGGCTCAGTAAAGTATGATGAGTTTGAACAAAATGATGTCAACTAGATTGGCATTCGAAACCAGTACCTCTCATTCAGAGTCCGCAGTCTTAACCACTGAGCTATCCTTGGTCTTGTAAAGAATAGATTTCTATCCATACACAAATGTTATCTATGCAGTGATTTCCCCCCCAGAAAATGTGTTAGTCGTCACCATCACATCTCCATCTCATCTTTGCCTGGGGGGGGGGGGGGGGGCATTAGACTACAGACTGTGGTGAAGTAGGCCGGCTACGTCGCATGAAGAAACTTTGAATTTTGGGTTGTGTTTTCCGCTCCATATATACGATATATATCTCAATAGATTTTATGTTCAAAGAACTATGAAGTTGTTGCAGGTATGACCACATGGTGGCGATAGTTTCAAAGAACTATGAAGTTGTTGCAGGTATGACCACATGGTGGCGATAGTTTCAAAGAACTATGAAGTTGTTGCAGGTATGACCACATGGTGGCGATAGTTTCAAAGAACTATGAAGTTGTTGCAGGTATGACCACATGGTGGCGATAGTTTCAAAGAACTATGAAATTGATGCAGGTATGACCACATGGTGGCGATAGTTTCAAAGAACTATGAAGTTGTTGCAGGTATGACCACATGGTGGCGATAGTTTCAAAGAACTATGAAGTTGTTGCAGGTATGACCACATGGTGGCGATAGTTTCAAAGAACTATGAAGTTGTTGCAGGTATGACCACATGGTGGCGATAGAGTGCAGTGGGTGAACTGCAGATGGGAACTACTTCAACATGAGAGGAATAAACATCAAACATGTTGTGGACTCAATTGATGACTTGTTTATTGCTGCAGACAAGCTGGCAGGTATGACAACAACAGGTATGTCACACCTGAGAGACATGGCACACACCAACAACAGGTATGTCACACCTGAGAGACATGGCACACACCAACAACAGGTATGTCACACCTGAGAGACATGGCACACACCAACAACAGGTATGTCACACCTGAGAGACATGGCACACACCAACAACAGGTATGTCACACCTGAGAGACATGGCACACACCAACAACAGGTATGTCACACCTGAGAGACATGGCACACACCAACAACAGGTATGTCACACCTGAGAGACATGGCACACACCAACAACAGGTATGTCACACCTGAGAGACATGGCACACACCAACAACAGGTATGTCACACCTGAGAGACGTGGCACACACCAACAACAGGTATGTCACACCTGAGAGACATGGCACACACCAACAACAGGTATGTCACACCTGAGAGACATGGCACACACCAACTACTCAACAACAGGTATGTAACATTGGTATATTGATCCAGATCAGGAAGTAGTAGAACCCAAAATGCTCAATGGTTAAGGCTGCTGCCTCTCACACGGTACTACTGGGTTCAAATCCACAAGATCTTGTTTTTTGTTTCATCTCTATCATTGTTAAATGATTGCATTTGTATATTAGTGAAAATCCTGTCTTGATGGAACCCAGGATACCTCAATGGTCAACACTGTGAGCTTCAAATATGGGGGTACTGGGTTTGAATCCCAATTGGTTTGATATGTAACTTCAGTTCAAAATTGAGCTCCCCCTCAATCGTAGTTTACTGGGACAGATGTCACGATTCTATTAATGAATGAGCCAGACTACACTTCCAACAAGACTCAGGATAGCTCAATGGTTAACACTGCTGCCTCTCATGCAGAAATACTGGGTTCAAATCCATTGTTAGGAGGCGTTAGTTTATTGTTTTGCCTTGATCATAGTTCACTGATAACATTTGTATATGAGCGAAAACCAAACTTTGTTGGGACCCAGGATAGCTCAATGGTCAACACTGTGGGCTCCTAATACAGGGGTAGTGAGTTCAAATCCCATACATGGAGTCAGTAATTTGGCAGTATGGCGTCAAGACGACATACATTGTGGGCTGCTTCTTCTCCCCCACACAGAGAAATGTTATGTGCTACTTATTTGACTAACATATTGTTGAAAAATTAAGTCAACACTAAAGCTAATAATAATCCAAAATAAAATGTCAAATAGTCAATGATGACACCTCAGGGGTTACGTGTGTGTGTGAGAATGAGTGCGTGTGTGTGTGTGTGTGTGTGCGAGTGAGTGTAACTCCTGAGGTGGGTGGGAATAGGATAAATAAAGAGCGTTGACCAATGAGCTCTCCTGGGTACAAATAAAATAGAATAGGTTAATTGTAATTGAATAAAAAAAAAGTAAATTAAATTATTATTTTAACATTACATGGGAGAAATGACACAGTTACAATATTTGTCAACTTGCAGCCTCCAGCCGATCTTTTAAATTACACATCGACCCAAGCAGTAGTCGAACCCAACACTCTTCAACCTGAGTCAACAGTCTTAACCACTGGGCTATCCTGGGTCTTGATGACACAATTTTTTTTCATACACAAATGTAATCGAGGACTGTGGCCCAGTAAAGTTTGATGAGGTAGAACAAAATACACTCAACCTGAGTGAGATTTGAACCCAGTACTTTTCATTCCAAGTCAGATGTCTTAACGCCTGGTCTATCCTGGGTCTTGTGAAGAGAAAATTGTGTTCTATACACAAATGTAATCGAGGACTCCTGGCTCAGTAAAGTATGACAAGCTTAAACAAAATTTTGTCAACATGAGTGGGATTCGAACCCAGTACCTGTCATTCAGAGTCAGCAGTCTTAACCATTGGGCTATCCTGGGTCTTGTTGAGATATATTTTTTTTCATACACAAATGTAATCGAGGACTGATGGCCCAGTAAAGTTTGATGAGGTAGAACAAAATACAGTTAACCTGAGTGGGACTTGAGCCCAGTACTTTTCATTCCGAGTCAGATGTCTTAACCCCTGGTCTATCCTGGGTCTTGTGAAGAGAAGATTGTGTTCTATACACAAATGTAATCGAGGACTCCTGGCTCAGTAAAGTATGACAAGCTTAAACAAAATTTTGTCAACATGAGTGGGATTCGAACCCAGTACCTGTCATTCAGAGTCAGCAGTCTTAACCACTGAGCTATCCTGGGTCTTGATGAGCTATATTTTTTTTCATACACAAATGGAATCGAGGACTGATGGCCCAGTAAAGTTTGATGAGGTAGAACAAAATAAAGGCAACCTGAGTGTGACTTGAACCCAGTACTTTTCATTCCGAGTCAGATGTCTTAACCCCTGGTCTATCCTGGGTCTTGTGAAGTGAAGATTGTATTCTATACACAAATGTAATCGAGGACTCCTGGCTCAGTAAAGTATGACAAGCTTAAACTAAATTTTGTCAACATGAGTGGGATTCGAACCCAGTACCTGTCATTCAGAGTCAGCAGTCTTAACCACCGAGCTATCCCTGGTCCTGTGAAGAATGGATTTCTTTCCATACACAAATGTTATCTACGACCCCTGACTCACTGGAGTAAGATGAGGTGGAAAAAATACTGCTGACCGGAGTGGGGTTTGAACTGTGTACAGTTTGTTCTCATGCAACAGTCTTAACCACTGGGCTACTTTCAGTCTTGTAAAGGTAGGATTTTAGTCCATACACAAATGTAATCGATGACTCCCGGCCTTCGTAAAGTATGATGAGGTAAAAAAAAAATACTATCAACCAGAGTGAGGTTTGAACTCAGCACTTTTCATTCAAAGTCAGCAGACTCAACCCCTAGTCTACCCTGGGTCTTGTGACAATAAGATTGTGTTCCATACATAAATGTAATCGAGGACTCCTGGCTCTGTAAAGTATAATGAGGTTGGGAATGGGTGAAAAAAATAGAAGATTAAAATAAAATAAAATAAAATATACTAAAATAAAAATGGTCTAAACCTGGGCCCTGGAGAAGGGGTCCAGACTGAGGCCAAGGGAAAAAACCACAACAACTCATAGCCATAGTACACATCCCTCTCACATGTGTGTAAGAGGTAAACATCAAAGAAGACAAAGGACATGAAAGACATTAAAGCAGCGGATACAAGCAGACACTTCTACATCCAGCTATGAATAACAAGTAAAAGAAACATAGACACTGTGGTGGTCTCTGCGCTGTTCCACGCCATCGTCCACTGGGGTGGAGGGAGCGTGGCCAGAAACAGGAGCAGACCCAACAAAGCAACCAAGAGAACTGACTCCACTCTAAGCCGCCAACCAACTCTCGGCCAGTGTCCAGTCCGCATGGATGAGCGAGGATACGTCCAAGGAGACTGAGGTGTACGACACCTGCTCACCCAGCCAAGACACCGCCAAGCCTCTCCGTCCCAGCGCTCAGAGCTTGCTCCGCAGACCTGTCCCTTCATCCGCATCTCCTCCAGTCCCTCCAAAGCGACTCCGGTGTGGCAGACACCCAGCAGCTGGTCTCCATGGTCAAAAGGCTCCCGGGAGGAAGATCCAGAAGTCCACAAAAAGCACCACAGAGGTCACGAAAGTGCCACCCCTTGTCACACAGTCCCAAAGGGTCCCGGACCAAAAGGCAAAAAAATATAATAAGACATGAAAACAAGAGGGAAACACAAAATGATGACACAAGAGCACGGAGCTCCTGCCAACAGCAGCCACTACAGCAGCGCCATCTTGGGGGAAAAAAAAAAAAAAATCAATTAGAGCTGGATTTGAACCCAGTGCGCTTAATTCCAAGTGAGAAGTCTTAACCACTGGACTGTCCTGGGTCTTGTGAAGCTATGATTGTGTTCCATACACAAATGTAATTGAGGACTCCTGGCTCAGTAAAGTATGATGAGTTTGAACAAAATGATGTCAACTAGATTGGCATTCGAAACCAGTACCTCTCATTCAGAGTCCGCAGTCTTAACCACTGAGCTATCCTTGGTCTTGTAAAAAATAGATTTCTTTCCATACACAAATGTTATCTATGCAGTGATTTCCCCCCCAGAAAATGTGTTAGTCGTCACCATCACATCTCCATCTCATCTTTGCCTGGGGGGGGGGCAATAGACTACAGACTGTGGTGAAGTAGGCCGGCTACGTCGCATGAAGAAACTTTGAATTTTGGGTTGTGTTTTCCGCTCCATATATACGATATATATCTCAATAGATTTTAGGTTCAAAGAACTATGAAGTTGTTGCAGGTATGACCACATGGTGGCGATAGTTTCAAAGAACTATGAAGTTGTTGCAGGTATGACCACATGGTGGCGATAGTTTCAAAGAACTATGAAATTGATGCAGGTATGACCACATGGTGGCGATAGTTTCAAAGAACTATGAAGTTGTTGCAGGTATGACCACATGGTGGCGATAGTTTCAAAGAACTATGAAGTTGTTGCAGGTATGACCACATGGTGGCGATAGAGTGCAGTGGGCGAACTGCAGATGGGAACTACTTCAACATGAGAGGAATAAACATCAAACATGTTGTGGACTCAATTGATGACTTGTTTATTGCTGCAGACAAGCTGGCAGGTATGACAACAACAGGTATGTCACACCTGAGAGACATGGCACACACCAACAACAGGTATGTCACACCTGAGAGACATGGCACACACCAACAACAGGTATGTCACACCTGAGAGACATGGCACACACCAACAACAGGTATGTCACACCTGAGAGACATGGCACACACCAACAACAGGTATGTCACACCTGAGAGATATGGCACACACCAACAACAGGTATGTCACACCTGAGCGACATGGCACACACCAACAACAGGTATGTCACACCTGAGAGACGTGGCACACACCAACAACAGGTATGTCACACCTGAGAGACATGGCACACACCAACAACAGGTATGTCACACCTGAGAGACATGGCAAACACCAACTACTCAACAACAGGTATGTAACATTGGTATATTGATCCAGATCAGGAAGTAGTAGAACCCAAAATGCTCAATGGTTAAGGCTGCTGCCTCTCACACGGTACTACTGGGTTCAAATCCACAAGATCTTGTTTTTTGTTTCATCTCTATCATTGTTAAATGATTGCATTTGTATATTAGTGAAAATCCTGTCTTGATGGAACCCAGGATACCTCAATGGTCAACACTGTGAGCTTCAAATATGGGGGTACTGGGTTTGAATCCCAATTGGTTTGATATGTAACTTCAGTTCAAAATTGAGCTCCACCTCAATCGTAGTTTACTGGGACAGATGTCACGATTCTATTAATGAATGAGCCAGACTACACTTCCAACAAGACTCAGGATAGCTCAATGGTTAACACTGCTGCCTCTCATGCAGAACTACTGGGTTCAAATCCATTGTTAGGAGGCGTTAGTTTATTGTTTTGCCTTGATCATAGTTCACTGATAACATTTGTATATGAGCGAGAACCAAACTTTGTTGGGACCCAGGATAGCTCAATGGTCAACACTGTGGGCTCCTAATACAGGAGTAGTGAGTTCAAATCCCATACATGGAGTCAGTAATTTGGCAGTATGGCGTCAAGACGACATACATTGTAGGCTGCTTCTTCTCCCCCACACAGACTAATGTTATGTGCTACTTCTTTGACTAACATATAGTTGAAAAATTAAGTCAACACTAAAGCTAATAATAATCCAAAATAAAATGTCAAATAGTCAATGATGACACCTCAGGGGTTACCTGTGAGTGTGTGTGTGTGTGTGAGAATGAGTGCGTGTGTGTCTGTGTGTGTGTGTATGTGTAGGAGTGTGTGCGAGTGAGTGTAACTCCTGAGGTGGGTGGGAATAGGATAAATAAAGAGCGTTGACCAATGAGCTCTCCTGGGTACAAATAAAATAAAATAGGTTAATTGTAATTGGATAAAAAAAAAGTAAATTAAATTATTATTTTAACATTACATGGGAGAAATGACACAGTTACAATATTTGTCAACTTGCAGCCTCCAGCTGATCTTTTAAATTACACATCGACCCAAGCAGGAGTCGAACCCAACACTCTTCAACCTGAGTCAACAGTCTTAACCACTGGGCTATCCTGGGTCTTAATGACACAATTTTTTTTCATACACAAATGTAATCGAGGACTGTGGCCCAGTAAAGTTTGATGAGGTAGAACAAAATACACTCAACCTGAGTGAGATTTGAACCCAGTACTTTTAATTCCAAGTCAGATGTCTTAACCCCTGGTCTATCCTGGATCTTGTGAAGAGAAGATTGTGTCCTATACACAAATGTAATCGAGGACTCCTGGCTCAGTAAAGTATGACAAGCTTAAACAAAATTTTGTCAACATGAGTGGGATTCGAACCCAGTACCTGTCATTCAGAGTCAGCAGTCTTAACCATTGGGCTATCCTGGGTCTTGATGAGATATTTTTTTTTTCATACACAAATGTAATCGAGGACTGATGGCCCAGTAAAGTTTGATGAGGTAGAACAAAATACATTTAACCTGAGTGGGACTTGAGCCCAGTACTTTTCATTCCGAGTCAGATGTCTTAACCCCTGGTCTATCCTGGGTCTTGTGAAGAGAAGATTGTGTTCTATACACAAATGTAATCGAGGACTCCTGGCTCAGTAAAGTATGACAAGCTCAAACAAAATTTTGTCAACATGAGTGGGATTCGAACCCAGTACCTATCATTCAGAGTCAGCAGTCTTAACCACTGAGCTATCCTGGGTCTTGATGAGATATATTTTTTTTCATACACAAATGTAATCGAGGACTGATGGCCCAGTAAAGTTTGATGAGGTACAAATAAATACAGTCAACCTGAGTGTGACTTGAACCCAGTACTTTTCATTCCGAGTCAGATGTCTTAACCCCTGGTCTATCCTGGGTCTTGTGAGGTGAAGATTGTGTTCTCTATACAAATGTAATCGAGGACTCCTGGCTCAGTAAAGTATGACAAGCTTGAACAAAATTTTGTCAACATGAGTGGGATTCGAACCCAGTACCTGTCATTCAGAGTCAGCAGTCTTAACCATTGGGCTATCCTGGGTCTTGATGAGATATTTTTTTTTTCATACACAAATGTAATCGAGGACTGATGGCCCAGTAAAGTTTGATGAGGTAGAACAAAATACAGTTAACCTGAGTGGGACTTGAGCCCAGTACTTTTCATTCCGAGTCAGATGTCTTAACCCCTGGTCTATCCTGGGTCTTGTGAAGAGAAGATTGTGTTCTATACACAAATGTAATCGAGGACTCCTGGCTCAGTAAAGTATGACAAGCTTAAACAAAATTTTGTCAACATGAGTGGGATTCGAACCCAGTACCTGTCATTCAGGGTTAGCAGTCTTAACCACTGAGCTATCCTGGGTCTTGATGAGATATATTTTTTTTCATACACAAATGTAATCGAGGACTGATGGCCCAGTAAAGTTTGATGAGGTAGAACAAAATACAGTCAACCTGAGTGTGACTTGAACCCAGTACTTTTCATTCCGAGTCAGATGTCTTAACCCCTGGTCTATCCTGGGTCTTGTGAAGTGAAGATTGTGTTCTATACACAAATGTAATCGAGGACTCCTGGCTCAGTAAAGTATGACAAGCTTAAACTAAATTTTGTCAACATGAGTGGGATTCGAACCCAGTACCTGTCATTCAGAGTCAGCAGTCTTAACCACTGAGCTATCCCTGGTCCTGTGAAGAATGGATTTCTTTCCATACACAAATGTTATCTACGACCCCTGACTCACTGGAGTAAGATGAGGTGGAAAAAATACTGCTGACCGGAGTGGGGTTTGAACTGTGTACAGTTTGTTCTCATGCAACAGTCTTAACCACTGGGCTACTTTCAGTCTTGTAAAGGTAGGATTTTAGTCCATACACAAATGTAATCGATGACTCCCGGCCTTCGTAAAGTATGATGAGGTAAAAAAAAAAATACTATCAACCAGAGTGAGGTTTGAACTCAGCACTTTTCATTCAAAGTCAGCAGACTCAACCCCTAGTCTACCCTGGGTCTTGTGACAATAAGATTGTGTTCCATACATAAATGTAATCGAGGACTCCTGGCTCTGTAAAGTATAATGAGGTTGGGAATGGGTGAAAAAAATAGAAGATTAAAATAAAATAAAATAAAATATACTAAAATAAAAATGGTCTAAACCTGGGCCCTGGAGAAGGGGTCCAGACTGAGGCCAAGGGAAAAAACCACAACAACTCATAGCCATAGTACACATCCCTCTCACATGTGTGTAAGAGGTAAACATCAAAGAAGACAAAGGACATGAAAGACATTAAAGCAGCGGATACAAGCAGACACTTCTACATCCAGCTATGAATAACAAGTAAAAGAAACATAGACACTGTGGTGGTCTCTGCGCTGTTCCACGCCATCGTCCACTGGGGTGGAGGGAGCGTGGCCAGAAACAGGAGCAGACCCAACAAAGCAACCAAGAGAACTGACTCCACTCTAAGCCGCCAACCAACTCTCGGCCAGTGTCCAGTCCGCATGGATGAGCGAGGATACGTCCAAGGAGACTGAGGTGTACGACACCTGCTCACCCAGCCAAGACACCGCCAAGCCTCTCCGTCCCAGCGCTCAGAGCTTGCTCCGCAGACCTGTCCCTTCATCCGCATCTCCTCCAGTCCCTCCAAAGCGACTCCGGTGTGGCAGACACCCAGCAGCTGGTCTCCATGGTCAAAAGGCTCCCGGGAGGAAGATCCAGAAGTCCACAAAAAGCACCACAGAGGTCACGAAAGTGCCACCCCTTGTCACACAGTCCCAAAGGGTCCCGGACCAAAAGGCAAAAAAATATAATGAGACATGAAAACAAGAGGGAAACACAAAATGATGACACAAGAGCACGGAGCTCCTGCCAACAGCAGCCACTACAGCAGCGCCATCTTGGGGAAAAAAAAAAAAAAAAATCAATTAGAGCTGGATTTGAACCCAGTGCGCTTAATTCCAAGTGAGAAGTCTTAACCACTGGACTGTCCTGGGTCTTGTGAAGCTATGATTGTGTTCCATACACAAATGTAATTGAGGACTCCTGGCTCAGTAAAGTATGATGAGTTTGAACAAAATGATGTCAACTAGATTGGCATTCGAAACCAGTACCTCTCATTCAGAGTCCGCAGTCTTAACCACTGAGCTATCCTTGGTCTTGTAAAGAATAGATTTCTTTCCATACACAAATGTTATCTATGCAGTGATTTCCCCCCCAGAAAATGTGTTAGTCGTCACCATCACATCTCCATCTCATCTTTGCCTGGGGGGGGGGCAATAGACTACAGACTGTGGTGAAGTAGGCCGGCTACGTCGCATGAAGAAACTTTGAATTTTGGGTTGTGTTTTCCGCTCCATATATACGATATATATCTCAATAGATTTTAGGTTCAAAGAACTATGAAGTTGTTGCAGGTATGACCACATGGTGGCGATAGTTTCAAAGAACTATGAAGTTGTTGCAGGTATGACCACATGGTGGCGATAGTTTCAAAGAACTATGAAGTTGTTGCAGGTATGACCACATGGTGGCGATAGTTTCAAAGAACTATGAAGTTGTTGCAGGTATGACCACATGGTGGCGATAGTTTCAAAGAACTATGAAGTTGTTGCAGGTATGACCACATGGTGGCGATAGAGTGCAGTGGGCGAACTGCAGATGGGAACTACTTCAACATGAGAGGAATAAACATCAAACATGTTGTGGACTCAATTGATGACTTGTTTATTGCTGCAGACAAGCTGGCAGGTATGACAACAACAGGTATGTCACACCTGAGAGACATGGCACACACCAACAACAGGTATGTCACACCTGAGAGACATGGCACACACCAACAACAGGTATGTCACACCTGAGAGACATGGCACACACCAACAACAGGTATGTCACACCTGAGAGACATGGCACACACCAACAACAGGTATGTCACACCTGAGAGACATGGCACACACCAACAACAGGTATGTCACACCTGAGAGACATGGCACACACCAACAACAGGTATGTCACACCTGAGAGACATGGCACACACCAACTACTCAACAACAGGTATGTAACATTGGTATATTGATCCAGATCATGAAGTAGTAGAACCCAAAATGCTCAATGGTTAAGACTGCTGCCTCTCACACGGTACTACTGGGTTCAAATCCACAAGATGGGAGGTCTTGTTTTTTGTTTCATCTCTATCATTGTTAAATGATTGCATTTGTATATGAGTGAAAATCATGTCTTGATGGAACCCAGGATACCTCAATGGTCAACACTGTGAGCTTCAAATATGGGGGTACTGGGTTTGGATCCCAATTGGTTTGATATGTAACTTCAGTTCAAAATTGAGCTCCACCTCAATCGTAGTTTACTGGGACAGATGTCACGATTCCATTAATGAAGGAGCCAGACTACACTTCCAACAAGACTCAGGATAGCTCAATGGTTAAAACTGCTACCTCTCATGCAGAACTACTGGGTTCAAATCCATTTGTAGGAAGAGCTAGTTTTTTGTTTTGCCTTGATCATAGTTCACTGATTACATTTGTATATGAGTGAAAAACAATACTTAGTGGGACCTGTGATAGCTCAATGGTTAACACTGCTGCCTCACACGCAGTACTACTGGGTTCAAATCCACATCTGGGAAGTTCTTGTTCTTTGTTTTGCCTGATCATAGTTCACTGATAACATTTGTATATGAGCGAGAACCAAACTTTGTTGGGACCCAGGATAGCTCAATGGTCAACACTGTGGGCTCCTAATACAGGAGTAGTGAGTTCAAATCCCATACATGGAGTCAGTAATTTGGCAGTATGGCGTCAAGACGACATACATTGTGGGCTGCTTCTTCTCCCCCACACAGACTAATGTTATGTGCTACTTCTTTGACTAACATATAGTTGAAAAATTAAGTCAACACTAAAGCTAATAATAATCCAAAATAAAATGTCAAATAGTCAATGATGACACCTCAGGGGTTACCTGTGTGTGTGTGTGTGTGTGTGTGTGTGAGAATGAGTGCGCGTGTGTGTGTGTGTAGGAGTGTGTGCGAGTGAGTGTAACTCCTGAGGTGGGTGGGAATAGGATAAATAAAGAGCGTTGACCAATGAGCTCTCCTGGGTACAAATAAAATAAAATAGGTTAATTGTAATTGGATTAAAAAAAAAGTAAATTAAATTATTATTTTAACATTACATGAGAGAAATGACACAGTTACAATATTTGTCAACTTGCAGCCTCCAGCTGATCTTTTAAATTTCACATCAACCCAAGCAGGAGTCGAACCCCACACTCTTCAACCTGAGTCAACAGTCTTAACCACTGGGCTATCCTGGGTCTAGATGAGACAATTTTTTTTCGTACACAAATGTAATCTAAGACTGTGGCCCAGTAAAGTTTGATGAGGTAGAACAAAATACACTCGACCTGAGTGGGATTTGAACCCAGTACTTTTCATTCCGAGTCAGATGTCTTAACCCCTGGTCTATCCTGGGTCTTGTGAAGATAGGATTGTGTTCTATACACAAATGTAATCGAGGACTCCTGGCTCAGTAAAGTATGACAAGCTTAAACAAAATTTTGTCAACATGAGTGGGATTCGAACCCAGTACCTGTCATTCAGAGTCAGCAGTCTTAACCACTGGGCTATCCTGGGTCTTGATGAGATATTTTTTTTCATACACAAATGTAATCGAGGACTGATGGCCCAGTAAAGTTTGATGAGGTAGAACAAAATACACTCAACCTGAGTGGGATTTGAACCCAGTACTTTTCATTCCGAGTCAGATGTCTTAACCCCTGGTCTATCCTGGGTCTTGTGAAGAGTAGATTGTGTTCCATACACAAATGTAATCGAGGACTCCTGGCTCAGTAAAGTATGACAAGCTTAAACAAAATTTTGTCAACATGAGTGGGATTCGAACCCAGTACGTGTCATTCAGAGTCAGCAGTCTTAACCACTGGGCTATCCTGGGTCTTGATGAGATATTTTTTTTTTCATACACAAATGTAATCGAGGACTGATGGCCCAGTAAAGTTTGATGAGGTAGAACAAAATACAGTTAACCTGAGTGGGACTTGAGCCCAGTACTTTTCATTCCGAGTCAGATGTCTTAACCCCTGGTCTATCCTGGGTCTTGTGAAGAGTAGATTGTGTTCTATACACAAATGTAATCGAGGACTCCTGGCTCAGTAAAGTATGACAAGCTTAAACAAAATTTTGTCAACAAGAGTGGGATTTGAACCCAGTACCTGTCATTCAGAGTCAGCAGTCTTAACCACTGAGCTATCCTGGGTCTTGATGAGATATATTTTTTTTCATACACAAATGTAATCGAGGACTGATGGCCCAGTAAAGTTTGATGAGGTAGAACAAAAGACACACAACCTGAGTGTGACTTGAACCTAGTACTTTTCATTCCGAGTCAGACGTCTTAACCCCTGGTCTATCCTGGGTCTTGTGAAGTGAAGATTGTGTTCTATACACAAATGTCATCGAGGACTCCTGGCTCAGTAAAGTATGACAAGCTTAAACTAAATTTTGTCAACATGAGTGGGATTCGAACCCAGTACCTGTCATTCAGAGTCAGCAGTCTTAACCACCGAGCTATCCCTGGTCCTGTGAAGAATGGATTTCTTTCCATACACAAATGTTATCTACGACCCCTGACTCACTGGAGTAAGATGAGGTGGAAAAAATACTGCTGACCGGAGTGGGGTTTGAACTGTGTACAGTTTGTTCTCATGCAACAGTCTTAACCACTGGGCTACTTTCAGTCTTGTAAAGGCAGGATTTTAGTCCATACACAAATGTAATCGATGACTCCCGGCCTTCGTAAAGTATGATGAGGTAAAAAAAAAAATACTATCAACCAGAGTGAGGTTTGAACTCAGCACTTTTCATTCAAAGTCAGCAGACTCAACCCCTAGTCTACCCTGGGTCTTGTGACAATAAGATTGTGTTCCATACATAAATGTAATCGAGGACTCCTGGCTCTGTAAAGTATAATGAGGTTGGGAATGGGTGAAAAAAATAGAAGATTAAAATAAAATAAAATAAAATATACTAAAATAAAAATGGTCTAAACCTGGGCCCTGGAGAAAGGGTCCAGACTGAGGCCAAGGGAAAAAACAACAACAACTCATAGCCATAGTACACATCCCTCTCACATGTGTGTAAGAGGTAAACATCAAAGAAGACAAAGGACATGAAAGACATTAAAGCAGCGGATACAAGCAGAATCTTCTACATCCAGCTATGAATAACAACTAAAAGAAACATAGACACTGTGGTGGTCTCTGCGCTGTTCCACGCCATCGTCCACTGGGGTGGAGGGAGCGTGGCCAGAAACAGGAGCAGACCCAACAAAGCAACCAAGAGAACTGACTCCACTCTAAGCCGCCAACCAACTCTCGGCCAGTGTCCAGTCCGCATGGATGAGCGAGGATACGTCCAAGGAGACTGAGGTGTACGACACCTGCTCACCCAGCCAAGACACCGCCAAGCCTCTCCGTCCCAGCGCTCAGAGCTTGCTCCGCAGACCTGTCCCTTCATCCGCATCTCCTCCAGTCCCTCCAAAGCGACTCCGGTGTGGCAGACACCCAGCAGCTGGTCTCCATGGTCAAAAGGCTCCCGGGAGGAAGATCCAGAAGTCCACAAAAAGCACCACAGAGGTCACGAAAGTGCCACCCCTTGTCACACAGTCCCAAAGGGTCCCGGACCAAAAGGCAAAAAGATATAATAAGACATGAAAACAAGAGGGAAACACAAAATGATGACACAAGAGCACGGAGCTCCTGCCAACAGCAGCCACTACAGCAGCGCCATCTTGGGGGAAAAAAAAAAAAATATCAATTAGAGCTGGATTTGAACCCAGTGCGCTTAATTCCAAGTGAGAAGTCTTAACCACTGGACTGTCCTGGGTCTTGTGAAGCTATGATTGTGTTCCATACACAAATGTAATTGAGGACTCCTGGCTCAGTAAAGTATGATGAGTTTGAACAAAATGATGTCAACTAGATTGGCATTCGAAACCAGTACCTCTCATTCAGAGTCCGCAGTCTTAACCACTGAGCTATCCTTGGTCTTGTAAAGAATAGATTTCTTTCCATACACAAATGTTATCTATGCAGTGATTTCCCCCCCAGAAAATGTGTTAGTCGTCACCATCACATCTCCATCTCATCTTTGCCTGGGGGGGGGGCAATAGACTACAGACTGTGGTGAAGTAGGCCGGCTACGTCGCATGAAGAAACTTTGAATTTTGGGTTGTGTTTTCCGCTCCATATATACGATATATATCTCAATAGATTTTAGGTTCAAAGAACTATGAAGTTGTTGCAGGTATGACCACATGGTGGCGATAGTTTCAAAGAACTATGAAGTTGTTGCAGGTA
The DNA here is from genome assembly GCF_033978795.1 of Nerophis ophidion. Classification (NCBI taxonomy): domain Eukaryota; kingdom Metazoa; phylum Chordata; class Actinopteri; order Syngnathiformes; family Syngnathidae; genus Nerophis; species Nerophis ophidion. Next base: position 34,587,542 of record NC_084638.1, on the reverse strand, counting down.
TGACCACATGGTGGCGATAGTTTCAAAGAACTATGAAATTGATGCAGGTATGACCACATGGTGGCGATAGTTTCAAAGAACTATGAAGTTGTTGCAGGTATGACCACATGGTGGCGATAGTTTCAAAGAACTATGAAATTGATGCAGGTATGACCACATGGTGGCGATAGTTTCAAAGAACTATGAAGTTGTTGCAGGTATGACCACATGGTGGCGATAGAGTGCAGTGGGCGAACTGCAGATGGGAACTACTTCAACATGAGAGGAATAAACATCAAACATGTTGTGGACTCAATTGATGACTTGTTTATTGCTGCAGACAAGCTGGCAGGTATGACAACAACAGGTATGTCACACCTGAGAGACATGGCACACACCAACAACAGGTATGTCACACCTGAGAGACATGGCACACACCAACAACAGGTATGTCACACCTGAGAGACATGGCACACACCAACAACCGGTATGTCACACCTGAGAGACATGGCACACACCAACAACAGGTATGTCACACCTGAGAGACATGGCACACACCAACAACAGGTATGTCACACCTGAGAGACATGGCACACACCAACAACAGGTATGTCACACCTGAGAGACATGGCACACACCAACAACAGGTATGTCACACCTGAGAGACATGGCACAAACCAACAACAGGTATGTCACACCTGAGAGACATGGCACACACCAACTACTCAACAACAGGTATGTAACATTGGTATATTGATCCAGATCATGAAGTAGTAGAACCCAAAATGCTCAATGGTTAAGACTGCTGCCTCTCACACGGTACTACTGGGTTCAAATCCACAAGATGGGAGGTCTTGTTTTTTGTTTCATCTCTATCATTGTTAAATGATTGCATTTGTATGAGTGAAAATCATGTCTTGATGGAACCCAGGATACCTCAATGGTCAACACTGTGAGCTTCAAATATGGGGGTACTGGGTTTGAATCCCAATTGGTTTGATATGTAACTTCAGTTCAAAATTGAGCTCCACCTCAATCGTAGTTTACTGGGACAGATGTCACGATTCCATTAATGAAGGAGCCAGACTACACTTCCAACAAGACTCAGGATAGCTCAATGGTTAAGACTGCTACCTCTCATGCAGAACTACTGGGTTCAAATCCATTTGTAGGAAGAGCTAGTTTTTTGTTTTGCCTTGATCATAGTTCACTGATTACATTTGTATATGAGTGAAAAACAATACTTAGTGGGACCTGTGATAGCTCAATGGTTAACACTGCTGCCTCACACGCAGTACTACTGGGTTCAAATCCACATCTGGGAAGTTCTTGTTCTTTGTTTTGCCTGATCATAGTTCACTGATAACATTTGTATATGAGCGAGAACCAAACTTTGTTGGGACCCAGGATAGCTCAATGGTCAACACTGTGGGCTCCTAATACAGGAGTAGTGAGTTCAAATCCCATACATGGAGTCAGTAATTTGGCAGTGTGGCGTCAAGACGACATACATTGTGGGCTGCTTCTTCTCCCCCACACAGACTAATGTTATGTGCTACTTCTTTGACTAACATATAGTTGAAAAATTAAGTCAACACTAAAGCTAATAATAATCCAAAATAAAATGTCAAATAGTCAATGATGACACCTCAGGGGTTACCTGTGTGTGTGTGTGTGTGTGTGTGTGTGTGTGTGTGTGTGTGAGAATGAGTGCGCGTGTGTGTGTGTGTAGGAGTGTGTGCGAGTGAGTGTAACTCCTGAGGTGGGTGGGAATAGGATAAATAAAGAGCGTTGACCAATGAGCTCTCCTGGGTACAAATAAAATAAAATAGGTTAATTGTAATTGGATAAAAAAAAAAGTAAATTAAATTATTATTTTAACATTACATGAGAGAAATGACACAGTTACAATATTTGTCAACTTGCAGCCTCCAGCTGATCTTTTAAATTTCACATCGACCCAAGAAGGAGTCGAACCCCACACTCTTCAACGTGAGTCAACAGTCTTAACCACTGGGCTATCCTGGGTCTAGATGAGAAAATTTTTTTTCGTACACAAATGTAATCTAGGACTGTGGCCCAGTAAAGTTTGATGAGGTAGAACAAAATACACTCGACCTGAGTGGGATTTGAACCCAGTACTTTTCATTCCGAGTCAGATGTCTTAACCCCTGGTCTATCCTGGGTCTTGTGAAGATAAGATTGTGTTCTATACACAAATGTAATCGAGGACTCCTGGCTCAGTAAAGTATGACAAGCTTAAACAAAATTTTGTCAACATGAGTGGGATTCGAACCCAGTACCTGTCATTCAGAGTCAGCAGTCTTAACCACTGGGCTATCCTGGGTCTTGATGGGATATTTTTTTTCATACACAAATGTAATCGAGGACTGATGGCCCAGTAAAGTTTGATGAGGTAGAACAAAATACACTCAACCTGAGTGGGATTTGAACCCAGTACTTTTCATTCCGAGTCAGATGTCTTAACCCCTGGTCTATCCTGGGTCTTGTGAAGAGAAGATTGTGTTCTATACACAAATGTAATCGAGGACTCCTGGCTCAGTAAAGTATGACAAGCTTAAACAAAATTTTGTAAGCATGAGTGGGATTCGAACCCAGTACCTGTCATTCAGAGTCAGCAGTCTTAACCACTGGGCTATCCTGGGTCTTGATGAGATATTTTTTTTTTCATACACAAATGTAATCGAGGACTGATGGCCCAGTAAAGTTTGATGAGGTAGAACAAAATACAGTTAACCTGAGTGGGACTTGAGCCCAGTACTTTTCATTCCGAGTCAGATGTCTTAACCCCTGGTCTATCCTGGGTCTTGTGAAGAGAAGATTGTGTTCTATACACAAATGTAATCGAGGACTCCTGGCTCAGTAAAGTATGACAAGCTTAAACTAAATTTTGTCAACATGAGTGGGATTTGAACCCAGTACCTATCATTCAGAGTCAGCAGTCTTAACCACTGAGCTATCCTGGGTCTTGATGAGATATATTTTTTTTCATACACAAATGTAATCGAGGACTGATGGCCCAGTAAAGTTTGAGGAGGTAAAACAAAATGCAGTCAACCTGAGTGGGACTTGAACCCAGTACTTTTCATTCCGAGTCAGATGTCTTAACCCCTAGTCTATCCTGGGTCTTGTGAAGTGAAGATTGTGTTCTATACACAAATGTAATCGAGGACTCCTGGCTCAGTAAAGTATGACAAGCTAAAACTAAATTTTGTCAACATGAGTGGGATTCGAACCCAGTACCTGTCATTCAGAGTCAGCAGTCTTAACCACCGAGCTATCCCTGGTCCTGTGAAGAATGGATTTCTTTCCATACACAAATGTTATCTACGACCCCTGACTCACTGGAGTAAGATGAGGTGGAAAAAATACTGCTGACCGGAGTGGGGTTTGAACTGTGTACAGTTTGTTCTCATGCAACAGTCTTAACCACTGGGCTACTTTCAGTCTTGTAAAGGTAGGATTTTAGTCCATACACAAATGTAATCGATGACTCCCGGCCTTCGTAAAGTATGATGAGGTAAAAAAAAAAATACTATCAACCAGAGTGAGGTTTGAACTCAGCACTTTTCATTCAAAGTCAGCAGACTCAACCCCTAGTCTACCCTGGGTCTTGTGACAATAAGATTGTGTTCCATACATAAATGTAATCGAGGACTCCTGGCTCTGTAAAGTATAATGAGGTTGGGAATGGGTGAAAAAAATAGAAGATTAAAATAAAATAAAATAAAATATACTAAAATAAAAATGGTCTAAACCTGGGCCCTGGAGAAGGGGTCCAGACTGAGGCCAAGGGAAAAAACAACAACAACTCATAGCCATAGTACACATCCCTCTCACATGTGTGTAAGAGGTAAACATCAAAGAAGACAAAGGACATGAAAGACATTAAAGCAGCGGATACAAGCAGACACTTCTACATCCAGCTATGAATAACAACTAAAAGAAACATAGACACTGTGGTGGTCTCTGCGCTGTTCCACGCCATCGTCCACTGGGGTGGAGGGAGCGTGGCCAGAAACAGGAGCAGACCCAACAAAGCAACCAAGAGAACTGACTCCACTCTAAGCCGCCAACCAACTCTCGGCCAGTGTCCAGTCCGCATGGATGAGCGAGGATACGTCCAAGGAGACTGAGGTGTACGACACCTGCTCACCCAGCCAAGACACCGCCAAGCCTCTCCGTCCCAGCGCTCAGAGCTTGCTCCGCAGACCTGTCCCTTCATCCGCATCTCCTCCAGTCCCTCCAAAGCGACTCCGGTGTGGCAGACACCCAGCAGCTGGTCTCCATGGTCAAAAGGCTCCCGGGAGGAAGATCCAGAAGTCCACAAAAAGCACCACAGAGGTCACGAAAGTGCCACCCCTTGTCACACAGTCCCAAAGGGTCCCGGACCAAAAGGCAAAAAAATATAATAAGACATGAAAACAAGAGGGAAACACAAAATGATGACACAAGAGCACGGAGCTCCTGCCAACAGCAGCCACTACAGCAGCGCCATCTTGGGGGAAAAAAAAAAAAAAAATCAATTAGAGCTGGATTTGAACCCAGTGCGCTTAATTCCAAGTGAGAAGTTTTAACCACTGGACTGTCCTGGGTCTTGTGAAGCAATGATTGTGTTCCATACACAAATGTAATTGAGGACTCCTGGCTCAGTAAAGTATGATGAGTTTGAACAAAATGATGTCAACTAGATTGGCATTCGGAACCAGTACCTCTCATTCAGAGTCCGCAGTCTTAACCACTGAGCTATCCTTGGTCTTGTAAAGAATAGATTTCTTTCCATACACAAATGTTATCTATGCAGTGATTTCCCCCCCAGAAAATGTGTTAGTCGTCACCATCACATCTCCATCTCATCTTTGCCTGGGGGGGGGGCAATAGACTACAGACTGTGGTGAAGTAGGCCGGCTACGTCGCATGAAGAAACTTTGAATTTTGGGTTGTGTTTTCCGCTCCATATATACGATATATATCTCAATAGATTTTAGGTTCAAAGAACTATGAAGTTGTTGCAGGTATGACCACATGGTGGCGATAGTTTCAAAGAACTATGAAGTTGTTGCAGGTATGACCACATGGTGGCGATAGTTTCAAAGAACTATGAAGTTGTTAAAGGTATGACCAAATGGTGGCGATAGTTTCAAAGAACTATGAAGTTGTTGCAGGTATGACCACATGGTGGCGATAGTTTCAAAGAACTATGAAGTTGTTGCAGGTATGACCACATGGTGGCGATAGTTTCAAAGAACTATGAAGTTGTTGCAGGTATGACCACATGGTGGCGATAGAGTGCAGTGGGCGAACTGCAGATGGGAACTACTTCAACATGAGAGGAATAAACATCAAACATGTTGTGGACTCAATTGATGACTTGTTTATTGCTGCAGACAAGCTGGCAGGTATGACAACAACAGGTATGTCACACCTGAGAGACATGGCACACACCAACAACAGGTATGTCACACCTGAGAGACATGGCACACACCAACAACAGGTATGTCACACCTGAGAGACATGGCACACACCAACAACAGGTATGTCACACCTGAGAGACATGGCACACACCAACAACAGGTATGTCACACCTGAGAGACATGGCACACACCAACAACAGGTATGTCACACCTGAGAGACATGGCACACACCAACAACAGGTATGTCACACCTGAGAGACATGGCACACACCAACTACTCAACAACAGGTATGTAACATTGGTATATTGATCCAGATCATGTAGTAGAACCCAAAATGCTCAATGGTTAAGGCTGCTGCCTCTCACACGGTACTACTGGGTTCAAATCCACAAGATGGGAGGTCTTGTTTTTTGTTTCATCTCTATCATTGTTAAATGATTGCATTTGTATATGAGTGAAAATCATGTCTTGATGGAACCCAGGATACCTCAATGGTCAACACTGTGAGCTTCAAATATGGGGGTACTGGGTTTGGATCCCAATTGGTTTGATATGTAACTTCAGTTCAAAATTGAGCTCCACCTCAATCGTAGTTTACTGGGACAGATGTCACGATTCCATTAATGAAGGAGCCAGACTACACTTCCAACAAGACTCAGGATAGCTCAATGGTTAATTAAGACTGCTACCTCTCATGCAGAACTACTGGGTTCAAATCCATTTGTAGGAAGAGCTAGTTTTTTGTTTTGCCTTGATCATAGTTCACTGATTACATTTGTATATGAGTGAAAAACAATACTTAGTGGGACCTGTGATAGCTCAATGGTTAACACTGCTGCCTCACACGCAGTACTACTGGGTTCAAATCCACATCTGGGAAGTTCTTGTTCTTTGTTTTGCCTGATCATAGTTCACTGATAACATTTGTATATGAGCGAGAACCAAACTTTGTTGGGACCCAGGATAGCTCAATGGTCAACACTGTGGGCTCCTAATACAGGAGTAGTGAGTTCAAATCCCATACATGGAGTCAGTAATTTGGCAGTATGGCGTCAAGACGACATACATTGTGGGCTGCTTCTTCTCCCCCACACAGAGTAATGTTATGTGCTACTTCTTTGACTAACATATAGTTGAAAAATTAAGTCAACACTAAAGCTAATAATAATCCAAAATAAAATGTCAAATAGTCAATGATGACACCTCAGGGGTTACCTGTGTGTGTGAGTGTGTGTGTGTGTGAGAATGAGTGGGCGTGTGTGTGTGTGTGTAGGAGTGTGTGCGAGTGAGTGTAACTCCTGAGGTGGGTGGGAATAGGATAAATAAAGAGCGTTGACCAATGAGCTCTCCTGGGTACAAATAAAATAAAATAGGTTAATTGTAATTGGATAAAAAAAAAAGGAAATTAAATTATTATTTTAACATTACATGGGAGAAATGACACAGTTACAATATTTGTCAACTTGCAGCCTCCAGCTGATCTTTTAAATTTCACATTGACCCGAGCAGGAGTTGAACCCCACACTCTTCAACCTGAGTCAACAGTCTTAACCACTGGGCTATCCTGGGTCTAGATGAGACAATTTTTTTTCGTACACAAATGTAATCGAGGACTGTGGCCCAGTAAAGTTTGATGAGGTAGAACAAAATACACTCAACCTGAGTGGGATTTGAACCCAGTACTTTGCATTCCGAGTCAGATGTCTTAACCCCTGGTCTATCCTGGGTCTTGTGAAGAGAAGATTGTGTTCTATACACAAATGTAATCGAGGACTCCTGGCTCAGTAAAGTATGACAAGCTTAAACAAAATGTCAACATGAGTGCGATTCGAACCCAGTACCTGTCATTCAGAGTCAGCAGTCTTAAACACTGGGCTATCCCTGGTCCTGTGAAGAGAGGATTTCTTTCCATACACAAATGTTATCTACGACCCCTGACTCACTGGAGTAAGATGAGGTGGAAAAAATACTGCTGACCGGAGTGGGGTTTGAACTCTGTACAGTTTGTTCTCATGCAACAGTCTTAACCACTGGGCTACTTTCAGTCTTGTAAAGGAAGGATTTTAGTCCATACACAAATGTAATCGATGACTCCCGGCCTTAGTAAAGTATGATGAGGTAAAAAAAAAAATACTATCATCCAGAGTGAGGTTTGAACTCAGCACTTTTCACTCAAAGTCAGCAGACTCAACCCCTAGTCTACCCTGGGTCTTGTGACAATAAGATTGTGTTCCATACATAAATGTAATCGAGGACTCCTGGCTCTGTAAAGTATAATGAGGTTGGGAATGGGTGAAAAAAATAGAAGATTAAAATAAAATAAAGTATACAAAAAAAAAAATGGTCTGAACCTGGGCCCTGGAGAAGGGGTCCAGACTGAGGCCAAGGGAAAAAAAAACGACAACTCTTGCTGACCTACTGCCCTCGGTAATGGCACCATTCCCAAAGTATGTGGGCTCTATTGATAACCTCACTAACAACTTTAACCACGCCCTGCGCGAAACCATTGATAACATAGCACCGCTAAAGTTAAAAAAGGCTCCAAAAAAGCGCACCCCGTGGTTTACAGAAGAAACTAGAGCTCAGAAATTATTATGCAGAAAGCTGGAACGCAAATGGCGCACGACTAAACTTGAGGTGCACCATCAAGCATGGAGTGATGGTTTAATAACTTATAAACGCATGCTTACCTTAGCTAAAGCTAATTATTACTCAAATCTCATCCACCGTAATAAAAACGATCCTAAATTTTTGTTTAGTACGGTAGCATCGCTAACCCAACAAGGGACTCCTTCCAGTAGCTCCACCCACTCAGCTGATGACTTTATGAAGTTCTTTAGTAAGAAAATTGAAGTCATTAGAAAGGAGATTAAAGACAATGCGTCCCAGCTACAACGGGGTTCTATTAACACTGACACGATGGTATATACGGCGGATACTGCCCTCCAAAATAGTTTCTCTCGTTTTGAGGAAATAACATTAGAGGAATTGTTACAACGTGTAAATGGAATAAAACAGACAACATGTTTACTTGACCCTCTTCCTGGGAAACTGATCAAGGAGCTCTTTGTATTATTAGGTCCATCAGTGCTAAATATTATAAACTTATCACTCTCCTCGGGCACTGTTCCCCTAGCATTCAAAAAAGCGGTTATTCATCCTCTCCTTAAAAGACCTAACCTCGATCCTGACCTCATGGTAAACTACCGACCGGTGTCTCATCTTCCCTTTATTTCAAAAATCCTCGAAAAAATTGTTGCGGAGCAGTTAAATGAACACTTGGCGTCTAACAATCTATGTGAAACCTTTCAATCCGGTTTCAGGGCAAATCACCCGACGGAGACAGCCCTCGCAAAAATGACTAATGATCTATTGCTAACGATGGATTCTGATGCGTCATCTATGTTGCTGCTCCTCGATCTTAGCGCTGCTTTCGATACCGTCGATCATAATATTTTATTAGAGTGTATCAAAACACGAATTGGTATGTCCGACTTAGCCCTGTCTTGGTTTAACTCTTATCTTACTGACAGGATGCAGTGTGTCTCCCATAACAATGTGACCTCGGACTATGTTAAGGTAACGTGTGGAGTTCCCCAGGGTTCGGTCCTTGGCCCTGCACTCTTCAGCATCTACATGCTGCCGCTAGGTGACATCATACGCAAATACGGTATTAGCTTTCACTGTTATGCTGATGACACCCAACTCTACATGCCCCTAAAGCTGACCAACACGCCGGATTGTAGTCAGCTGGAGGCGTGTCTTAATGAAATTAAACAATGGATGTCCGCTAACGTTTTGCAACTCATCGCTAAGGAAACGAAAATGCTGATTATCGGTCCTGCTGGACACCGACACTCATTTAATAATACCACTTGTGACAACCAAACATTTATCCACGTATTTAATAAACCACCGTAACATTTGAGAACCAATCAATTACACACCCATTTAATAAACCACCGTAACATTTGACAACCAAACAATTACACACCCATTTAATAAACCACCGTAACATTTGACAACCAATCAATTACACACCCATTTAATAAACCACCGTAACATTTAACAACCAAACAATTACACACCCATTTAATAACACCACCGTAACATTTAACAACCAAACAATTACACACCCATTTAATAAACCACCGTAACATTTAACAACCAAACAATTACACACCCATTTAATAAACCACCGTAACATTTGACAACCAATCAATTACACACCCATTTAATAAACCACCGTAACATTTGACAACCAATCAATTACACACCCATTTAATAAACCACCGTAACATTTGAGAACCAAACAATTACACACCCATTTAATACAACCATAACATGTGACAACTAGGGGTGTAACGCTACACAAAAATGTTGGTTCGGTACATACCTCGGTTCAGAGGTCAGAGTTCGGTTCATTTTCGGTACAGTAAGAAAACAACAAAATATAAATGTTTTGATTTAACACATTTGATAAATCTTCCACCAAAAATATTTTTCTTTGTGGAATATTTGATGTGAAGTAAATCGGAAACTTGGATAGGTCAATAATTCATAATATTAATTTTTATTCAATATTATGTTTTGAGCAATGACAGTTTGAAAGAAAAAAAAACAGCTTTGTTTTATTAGTCAACATTGCAACTTTTTCTAAATTACATTTAGCCTTTAAGCTTTTTTATTTCACTTTTGTTTATGTTTATTTTAATAGTATTTTTAGAATGTGCCATGGGCCTTTAAAACATTAGCTGTGTTCCGCAAATGGCCTCCGGGGCACACTTTTGACACCCCTGCTATAGATAACAAAAAGTGATAAATGTATGTGTAAAAAGCAGAGGCTGGCGACGCATGCGCGTTTATCATAACTCTCTCACTCTGTCTCTGGCCCGCCCTCACCAATGTTAACGCTGCATGCACCACTTTTTTGTTTTTAGCCCCTTTAACCCTGAACGTACATTGAAAATACACGCAACCATAACTTAAAATGCCGGACATTTGAGGCATTTAAGAAACTCCACCTGGACAGCTCCGCAAAGAGGACTTATCCCGTGAAAAGTGGAGGTGTGGTCAGTCTATCTACCAGTCGTTGCTAGCATGCTGTGTGTTGGTTTTTTTTGATCGATTGAAACTTTTATTAGTAGATTGCACAATACAGTACATATTCCATTCAACACCCGAATACGTTTTTCAACTTGTTTAAGTCGGGGTCCACGTAAATGAATTCATGGTGCCTCGGTGTGCATTGTTTACACAACGTGCGATGCGCTACTTATATGTCCGTGTCGTTCAGTTCACCTCCGAGCCAAACCGAAATCCCGTACCGAAACAGTTCAATACAAATAGACGTACCGTTACACCCCTAGTGACAACCAAATAATTCCACACCTATTTGATAAGACCACCGCGACATTTGACAACCAAACAATTATCCATATATTTAATACCACCGTAAAATTTGAGAACCAAACAAGTCCACACCCACTTAACACCACTGTAACTTTTGACAAACAATTCCACACCCATTTAATAACACCACCGTAACATTTTGACAACCAAACAATTACACAAAACTACTCGATAAAGAATCTGGATATTATCTTCAACACAACTCTTTCGTTTCAGTCACATTAGGAGTGTAAAACAGCCTTCTTTCATCTCTGTAATCTCGCTGAAATATGTCCCTATTTTGTCCACTAGAGACGCTGAGATCATTATTCATGCGTTATTTACATCTCTCTACATTACTGTTATCTATTTTTTTCAGGCCTCCTTTTGTCTAGCATTAAAATATTAGTTGGTACAAAATGCAGCTGCTATACTTTTAACAAGAAAGTTTGATCATATTACACCTATACTATAGTGTTGTTGCTGTGCATGGTGTAAGAATGATAACGTGGATGAACAAATGAATGACAAAATAAGTAAGATTGTGTGACAGAACAGCGGGAAAAGAAGACTGCAGAGAGACGATGATGTTAGCTGCCAGCGTGTTTATTGACAACTCAGTATGTGAGTGCAGTGTGTGATTACCTTAAAGAGATGGAGTGTGACTATGTGTAAGTATTATCTGAGCGTGGTCACCAGAGGGTGTTGAGTGTGCGTGTTGAGATAGAGGTGGAAGTCCAAAAGAAGAAAAAGGCTTGGACGTCAGAGGGCAGGAGCGAGGTCTTGGTCCAGGGAGGCAAGAAGTAGTGTCAAAGCGCTTTGAGTACCTTGAAGGTAGAAAAGCGCAATACAAGTACAACCCATTTATCATTTAACAAAAAAAATACAAATTTACCTTGTATTGTAGAAGACAAGACTCCTTAAAATTGACCTTGTAGACAACAAAATCCATGGACACTAACTAAATACAAAATTTACCTTTTATTATAGATGACCTGACTTCTTAAACTTGACCTAATAGATAAAAACCATGACAAATAAAATACATATTAACCTTGGATTGTAGATATCAAAAACCACGAGGAAACCAAAAAAAAAGCCCAAAATACATACCAACCTTGTAGTAACAAAAACCATGACAAATAAAATACAAATTTACCTTGTATTGTAGATGACCAGATTCTTTAAAATTGACCTTGTAGATAACAAAAAACATGGCAAATTAAATATTGACTTTGTAGTTAAAAACCATGACAAAAAAAAAAAAGACATATTGACCTTGTATTATAGATGAGACACCCCCCAAAATAGACCTTGTTGTTAATAGAAACCATGACACAAATAAAATATACATTGACCTTGTATTGTAGATATCAAAAAACATGAGGAAACAAAAACAGTGACACAGGTTAAATACATACTGACCTTGTAGTTAAAAACCATGACACAAATACATACTGACCCTGTATTGTAGATGATCAGACACCCCCCAAAATAGACCTTGTTGTTAATAGAAACCATGACACAAAAAATATATATTGACCTTGTATTGTAGATATCAAAAACCATGAGGAAACAAAAACAATGACACAATATACGTACTGACCGTGTAGTTAAAATACAAATTTACCTTGTAGATAACAAAAACCATGACAAATGAAATACATATTGACCTTGTATTGTAGATATCACAAACCATGAGGAAACAAAAACAGTGACACAGGTTAAATACATACTGACCTTGTAGTTAAAAACCATGACACAAATACATACTGACCCTGTATTATAGATGACTAGACCCCACAAAATTGACCTTGAAGATAAAAAACATTAGAAAAAAAAAACATTTACCTTGTATTGTAGATATCAAAAATCATGAGGAAACAAAAACAAATACAAAAAAAAAACCCACAAATTGACCTTGTAGTTAACAAACTTTGGTCATCTTCAATACAAGGTAAATATGTATTTGATTTGTGTCCTCATGGTTTTTGTTAACTACAAGGTCAATTTGTGGGGGGGAAGGGGAGTCTGGTCATCTACAATACAAGGTCAATATGTATTTTATTCGTCAGACTCCCCTTCCCCCCCAAAATTGACCTTGTAGTTAACAAAAACCATGAGGACACAAGTTGAATACATACTGACCTTGTAGTTAAAAACCATGACACAAATAATATACTAATTTACCTTGTATTGTAGATGAACAGACTCCTTCAAATTGACCTTGTAGATAACAAAAACCATGACAAATGAAATACATTTTGACGTTGTATTGTTGATGACCAGACCCCCAAAATTGACCTTGAAGATAAAAAACAAAATGTTATTTTCAATTATTGCACCCACACAAGGAACCATTACATCAGCCTGGGGTGCAGCCTGAGTGGAGAAACAAAAAAAAAAAACAGGGACACAAAAGGAATTTAGAACAAACATTTAAGACACATGAACACAAATCAAGTCATTTGCGGCAAAGAGGTGAGTTTTAAGCTGTGCTCTAAAAGTGTCCAGAGTGGTGGCGGACTTGACTTTCAGGGGGAGCTTATTCCATAGGCCAGGTACCATCATTGAAAATGCACAGTCTCTCTTTGTCACTAGGTTTGACTGTGGGACCTTCAAGGTCATCTGGTTGTCAGATCTGAGGCAACGACCAAGCCTGGAGCTGATAGGTTGGTCCAGGAGATGTTTGATGTAAGCTGGGGTAAGACCACGGAGCGCTTTGAAGACATACGTAAGGATCTTAAATTTCACTGCATGCTATATATGGTCTTGTTAGTGACCCCAGCATAGAGGGCATTCCATTAGTCCAGTCTGCAGAAGATGAGCATGAACACGACCCTCTAAGTCACTGGGGGAGAGGACAGACTTGATCTTGGCTATTGTGCACAGTTGGGGGGTTGGAGTTGGAGTTCCCGAACAGAAGAATTTCACTCTGTCATTGAGCTGCAGGAAATTTTGACATCCACTCTTTTATGTCCTGCAAGCAGTCCTTCAAATGGTCCAGTCCAGAGGGATCGTCTGTCTTGAGTGGAAGATAGATTTAGTATCATCAGTGTAGAAATGAAAGGAAATTTTAAGGCGATGAATGACTTGGCTGAGGGAGAGCATGTAGATGGAGAACAGGATGGAACCCAGTATTGAGCCCTAGGGACCCCACAGGTGAGGTTGGCACAGCGGGAGGAATGTTTGGCTCTGTTCACAGAGAAGGTTCCGTTGTTGAGGGAGGACGTAAACCAGCACAGGGCTATGTTAGTGATGCCAACCTCTTATTTCCCCAGATACACAATACATCTAACATTGGCCGGCCACACACACACACACACACACACACACACACACACACACACAAGCAGCAACTATCACCCCCCCCCCCCGCCTCAGGTGAAGGTAATGTAACTATTGTAAACCAGACTTTCAAACCAAGGATGGCACAACATTTATTTAAACCCCAAAATGTCAAAAGATGAACAAGAAGAAAGCCAGCACCAACATCTCTGCAGATGTTTGGTGATGCATGGAGAGCTAAGAACCTTTTGTAAATACATCTTACATAAAGCATCACAAGTGCAAAAATATTCACAGCGTACTTTTCAGCTTGGAGATCACAACTTTGAAATGTCCCAACACCCAGCTTTTGACAACCATAGTAGGGCCAAATCAGTGAGGGCAGGTGTGTTCACCTGTAGCAAACACTCAGCCCCACCTTCATTCATCCATCCATTTCCTACCACTTATTTCCTTTGGGGTCACGGATACCTATCTCAGCTACAATCAGGCCGGAAGGCGGAGTACACCCTGGACAAGTCACCACCTCATCACAGGACCAACTTAACATCACAAAATGAAAATGCTACGCCCACCCTTCTTTCTTTCTCTAACCCTACTTTGGTCATGTGCATTACGTTTTCATAACATGGTCACTACTGCCTACTTTGTCTTGTTATATTCTTATTTTACTGTTATCTATATATATTTTTTTCCCCCCCATTGTTGCTTTTTATTTTCTATTCTTATTTTAATATTTCTCTATTGTGTTTCCATTTAAACCCCCATTATTTACTTTTATTTAAATTGATCTCAACTCTGTAAACTGCTGCTGGAATTTTAATTTTCCTGAAGGAATCAATAAAGTACTATCTATCTATGTTGACATTCACAAGATGCCTTCATGAAATGTATCTTTATCTCAGGACAAAAATAAACACTTCAAAACATATACATATGGAGCCTATGATGCCATCTTGTTCACCATGTGTCCATCCCCCAGATGCCATCTTGTTCACCATGTGTCCATCCCCCAGATGCCATCTTGTTCACCATGTGTCCATCCCCCAGATGCCATCTTGTTCACCATGTGTCCATCCCCCAGATGCCATCTTGTTCACCATGTGTCCATCCCCCAGATGCCATCTTGTTCACCATGTGTCCATCCCCCAGATGCCATCTTGTTCACCATGTGTCCATTCCCCAGATGCCATCTTGTTCACCATGTGTCCATCCCCCAGATGCCATCTTGTTCACCATGTGTCCATCCCCCAGATGCCATCTTGTTCACCATGTGTCCATTCCCCAGATGCCATCTTGTTCACCATGTGTCCATCCCCCAGATGCCATCTTGTTCACCATGTGTCCATCCCCCAGATGCCATCTTGTTCACCATGTGTCCATTCCCCAGATGCCATCTTGTTCACCATGTGTCCATCCCCCAGATGCCATCTTGTTCACCATGTGTCCATCCCCCAGATGCCATCTTGTTCACCATGTGTCCATCCCCCAGATGCCATCTTGTTCACCATGTGTCCATCCCCCAGATGCCATCTTGTTCACCATGTGTCCATCCCCCAGATGCCATCTTGTTCACCATGTGTCCATTCCCCAGATGCCATCTTGGTCACCATGTGTCCATCCCCCAGATGCCATCTTGTTCACCATGTGTCCATTCCCCAGATGCCATCTTGTTCACCATGTGTCCATCCCCCAGATGCCATCTTGTTCACCATGTGTCCATCCCCCAGATGCCATCTTGTTCACCATGTGTCCATTCCCCAGATGCCATCTTGTTCACCATGTGTCCATCCCCCAGATGCCATCTTGTTCACCATGTGTCCATCCCCCAGATGCCATCTTGTTCACCATGTGTCCATCCCCCAGATGCCATCTTGTTCACCATGTGTCCATCCCCCAGATGCCATCTTGTTCACCATGTGTCCATTCCCCAGATGCCATCTTGTTCACCATGTGTCCATCCCCCAGATGCCATCTTGTTCACCATGTGTCCATCCCCCAGATGCCATCTTGTTCACCATGTGTCCATTCCCCAGATGCCATCTTGGTCACCATGTGTCCATCCCCCAGATGCCATCTTGTTCACCATGTGTCCATTCCCCAGATGCCATCTTGTTCACCATGTGTCCATCCCCCAGATGCCATCTTGTTCACCATGTGTCCATCCCCCAGATGCCATCTTGTTCACCATGTGTCCATCCCCCAGATGCCATCTTGTTCACCATGTGTCCATCCCCCAGATGCCATCTTGTTCACCATGTGTCCATTCCCCAGATGCCATCTTGTTCACCATGTGTCCATCCCCCAGATGCCATCTTGTTCACCATGTGTCCATCCCCCAGATGCCATCTTGTTCACCATGTGTCCATTCCCCAGATGCCATCTTGGTCACCATGTGTCCATCCCCCAGATGCCATCTTGTTCACCATGTGTCCATTCCCCAGATGCCATCTTGTTCACCATGTGTCCATCCCCCAGATGCCATCTTGTTCACCATGTGTCCATTCCCCAGATGCCATCTTGTTCACCGTTGACATTGACAGCTTTTGTACAAATATTGACATGCATGAAAGTATCCAGGCTGTCAAAAATGTCTTCTACAGGTAGCCGGACGTCAGCAGGAACCAAAAGGAGCTCTTGCACCTCCTCCAAATTCATTTGAGGAGAAATGACTCTGAATCTGATGCTGATTTCTACCTCCAAATGAAGGGCACTCCTATGGACAAGAAATGTGCAACATTCTCATGGCAGAGTGGGAGACTTCTGCCTTCTGCCTTGGACAAAACATCCTCTCCACTATGTTGGCTACCTGGATGACATATGTTGGCTACCTGGATGACATATGTTGGCTACCTGGATGACATATGTTGGCTACCTGGATGACATATGTTGGCTACCTGGATGACATATGATGGCTACCTGGATGACATATGTTGGCTACCTGGATGACATATGTTGGCTACCTGGATGACATATGTTGGCTACCTGGATGACATATGTTGGCTACCTGGATGACATATGTTGGCTACCTGGATGACATATGTTGGCTACCTGGATGACATATGTTGGCTACCTGGATGACATATGTTGGCTACCTGGATGACATATGTTGGCTACCTGGATGACATATGTTGGCTACCTGGATGACATATGTTGGCTACCTGGATGACATATGTTGGCTACCTGGATGACATATGTTGGCTACCTGGATGACATATGTTGGCTACCTGGATGACATATGTTGGCTACCTGGATGACATCCGGGGCCTCTGGACTCCTTCCACTGAGGACTTCAGCATGTTTTTCAACGCGCTGAACTCCCACAACAAAAACATCACCATTAAGTCGACCGCTAGCATCACATCGCTCAACTTTTTGGACACTTCCACGTTTAGGGGTTCCGGACTTTGTCAACCTGCATCATTTAGACATGGAGTGTTCTTTAAGGAGACAGACACCCATGCACTCCTTCACATGGAGTGTTCTTTAAGGAGACCGACACCCATGCACTCCTTCACATAGAGTGTTCTTTAAGGAGACCGACACCCATGCACTCCTTCACATGGAGTGTTCTTTAAGGAGACCGACACCCATGCACTCCTTCACATAGAGTGTTCTTTAAGGAGACCGACAGCCATGCACTCCTTCACATGGAGTGTTCTTTAAGGAGACCGACACCCATGCACTCCTTCACATGGAGTGTTCTTTAAGGAGACCGACACCCATGCACTCCTTCACATGGAGTGTTCTTTAAGGAGACCGACACCCATGCACTCCTTCACATGGAGTGTTCTTTAAGGAGACCGACACCCATGCACTCCTTCACATGGAGTGTTCTTTAAGGAGACCGACACCCATGCACTCCTTCACATGGAGTGTTCTTTAAGGAGACCGACACCCATGCACTCCTTCACATAGAGTGTTCTTTAAGGAGACCGACACCCATGCACTCCTTCACATGGAGTGTTCTTTAAGGAGACCGACACCCATGCACTCCTTCACATGGAGTGTTCTTTAAGGAGACCGACACCCATGCACTCCTTCACATGGAGTGTTCTTTAAGGAGACCGACACCCATGCACTCCTTCACATAGAGTGTTCTTTAAGGAGACCGACAGCCATGCACTCCTTCACATGGAGTGTTCTTTAAGGAGACCGACACCCATGCACTCCTTCACATGGAGTGTTCTTTAAGGAGACCGACACCCATGCACTCCTTCACATAGAGTGTTCTTTAAGGAGACCGACACCCATGCACTCCTTCACATGGAGTGTTCTTTAAGGAGACCGACACCCATGCACTCCTTCACATGGAGTGTTCTTTAAGGAGACCGACACCCATGCACTCCTTCACATGGAGTGTTCTTTAAGGAGACCGACACCCATGCACTCCTTCACATGGAGTGTTCTTTAAGGAGACCGACACCCATGCACTCCTTCACATGGAGTGTTCTTTAAGGAGACCGACAGCCATGCACTCCTTCACATGGAGTGTTCTTTAAGGAGACCGACACCCATGCACTCCTTCACATGGAGTGTTCTTTAAGGAGACCGACACCCATGCACTCCTTCACATGGAGTGTTCTTTAAGGAGACCGACAGCCATGCACTCCTTCACATGGAGTGTTCTTTAAGGAGACCGACACCCATGCACTCCTTCACATGGAGTGTTCTTTAAGGAGACCGACACCCATGCACTCCTTCACATGGAGTGTTCTTTAAGGAGACCGACACCCATGCACTCCTTCACATGGAGTGTTCTTTAAGGAGACCGACACCCATGCACTCCTTCACATGGAGTGTTCTTTAAGGAGACCGACACCCATGCACTCCTTCACAAAAGCAGCTTCCACCCCGAGCACACTTTTGCGCGTGGTTTTTTTTTGCAGGTTTCATAGGATCTGCACCAGAAGGGAGGACTTCTTGGTGGCCTTGAGGGCCATCTTTTCTGCCCTGAAGAGGAGGGGCTATTCCAGGGGTTTCCTCAGGCGACAGGCTGGGGTCTTCTTGGACCAGAAGAGGCCTCTCCCTGGGACCAGCATGGTTCCTCTGATCACCACCTAGTCTCCCTCGGCCGTACAGGTACCCAGGAAGGTCACATCAACTTACAGACCTTTATGGAGAGAAGTACAGGTACCCAGGAAGGTAACATCAACTTACAGACCTTTATGGAGAGAAGTAAGAGGCTGCGGGAGCAGGGGCGTCACTAGACCTAATACTGTACTGGGGCACACCTGGGGCACACCTGGGGCACAAATCATTCATGTGAGCGTGCAAAGCGCGCAAGCAAAAACATTTTTTGCACTTATTTATCATAAAAAAGACATAAATAGTGCTTTAAACTCTGAAATGCTATCAGATGATGTTGTATGGATCTTTGAAGAACCACCTGACATGAACTCATGCATTTGACCTACTTGTGCACTTTTGGACTCCAGACTTCTAAACTGCTGCTGGTAAAAGCAAAAAGGAAGAGCAATCATTCTATTTGAAATATTTTTTTTGGTTTGCGTGGCGCAGTGGGAGAGTGGCCGTGCACAACCCGAGGGTCACTGTTTCAAATCCCACCTAGTACCAACCTCGTCACGTCTGTTGTGTCCTGAGCAAGACACTTCACCCTTGCTCCTGATGGGTGCTGGTTGGCGCCTTGCATGGCAGCTCCCTCCATCAGTGTGTGAATGTGTGTGTGAATGTGGAAGTAGTGTCAAAGTGCTTTGAGTACCTTGAAGGTAGAAAAGTGCTAAACAAGTACAACCCATTCATATATTGCAGTAATCATCTGCAAATTTAACATCTACAAAAGTCAAACCAAAAATAAAGCAGCCCTACATCTCTGGCTTCTTTTATATGATTTAATTTCCATTTCTGGCAATGTGGCTAATCCTATTTCAGATACACAAAACTATCAAATATACACAAAACAATAAAGCCACAGTAGTAGAATAAATGAACAACTGTTGTGTGTTCAGGGAATCATTTTCTGAGAAGTAAACTTTTCATTTCTGCAAAGTGGTCAATCACTCTGGACAGACATGCAAATATTACAGTAACTGTTATACAGTTGACCAGTGGTTCCCAACTGCTGGGTCGCGACATAAAAGTGGATTGTGGGTCATTTCCAGTCACATGTGTGCATGAAGAAAAAAAAGTTTAGGGAGAAAAAAATCAAATTGTGGCAACAAAACCAGATTATTTTAGCCATTTTTCTAGTGACTATTAGTGAGTATTTTAGCAAAAGGCAAAGCGACTAACAAGTTGGAGGAGGACTCAGGACAGACATGGAAATATATTTTTCAAAAATCTAAATGGGGCAACAAAACCCGATATTTTCAGCCATCTTTCTGAAAACAAATACAGAAATGTTACTATTTTTTCTGGAAACAAAAGCAGATGCTTTCGCTGTAGCCATTTTTCTGCTGACAAAACAAGATTATTTTAGTCAAAGTCACAGCGATTAACAAGACAAGTCTACTGTGCTATTTTTCTGTCAAATAAACTTGAATGATTTAAAAATGTGGCTCACGACTTGATGATATGGAAAAATGTTTTTCTTGCTGAAGATAAAACATTTGAGAAGCACTCAACTCACACATGCTGACTCCAAATCATCTTTGATGCAGAAGCAGCAGACAATAACCAACATGATGTTTCATCTTCATTGGAAATTCCCCTGACAGCTCGTACAGCAAATGAATATGTTTGTCTTGATACAAGGAAGAATGTTAGCTAACTTAGCATCAACTTAATGAATATGTTTGTCTTGATACAAGGAATAATGTTAGCTCACTTAGCATCAACTTAATGAATATGTTTGTCTTGATACAAGGAATAATGTTGGCTAACTTAGCATCAACTTAATGAATATGTTTGTCTTGATACAAGGAATAATGTTAGCTCACTTAGCATCAACTTAATGAATATGTTTGTCTTGATACAAGGAATAATGTTAGCTAACTTAGCATCAACTTAATGAATATGTTTGTCTTGATACAAGGAATAATGTTAGCTAACTTAGCATCAACTTAATGAATATGTTTGTCTTGATACAAGGAATAATGTTAGCTAACTTAGCATCAACTTAATGAATATGTTTGTCTTCATACAAGGAATAATGTTAGCTAACTTAGCATCAACTTAATGAATATGTTTGTCTTCATACAAGGAATAATGTTAGCTAACTTAGCATCAACTTAATGAATATGTTTGTCTTCATACAAGGAATAATGTTAGCTAACTTAGCATCAACTTAATGAATATGTTTGTCTTGATACAAGGAATAATGTTAGCTAACTTAGCATCAACTTAATGAATATGTTTGTCTTGATACAAGGAATAATGTTAGCTAACTTAGCATCAACTTAATGAATATGTTTGTCTTGATACAAGGAATAATGTTAGCTAACTTAGCATCAACTTAATGAATATGTTTGTCTTGATACAAGGAATAATGTTAGCTAACTTAGCATCAACTTAATGAATATGTTTGTCTTGATACAAGGAATAATGTTAGCTAACTTAGCATCAACTTAATGAATATGTTTGTCTTGATACAAGGAATAAGTTAGCTCAACTTAGCATCAACTTAATGAATATGTTTGTCTTGATACAAGGAATAATGTTAGCTAACTTAGCATCAACTTAATGAATATGTTTGTCTTGATACAAGGAATAATGTTAGCTAACTTAGCATCAACTTAATGAATATGTTTGTCTTGATACAAGGAATAATGTTAGCTAACTTAGCATCAACTTAATGAATATGTTTGTCTTGATACAAGGAATAATGTTAGCTAACTTAGCATCAACTTAATGAATATGTTTGTCTTGATACAAGGAATAATGTTAGCTAACTTAGCATCAACTTAATGAATATGTTTGTCTTGATACAAGGAATAATGTTAGCTAACTTAGCATCAACTTAATGAATATGTTTGTCTTGATACAAGGAATAATGTTAGCTAACTTAGCATCAACTTAATGAATATGTTTGTCTTCATACAAGGAATAATGTTAGCTAACTTAGCATCAACTTAATGAATATGTTTGTCTTGATACAAGGAATAATGTTAGCTAACTTAGCATCAACTTAATGAATATGTTTGTCTTGATACAAGGAATAATGTTAGCTAACTTAGCATCAACTTAATGAATATGTTTGTCTTGATACAAGGAATAATGTTAGCTAACTTAGCATCAACTTAATGAATATGTTTGTCTTGATACAAGGAATAATGTTAGCTAACTTAGCATCAACTTAATGAATATGTTTGTCTTGCATACAAGGAATAATGTTAGCTAACTTAGCATCAACTTAATGAATATGTTTGTCTTGATACAAGGAATAATGTTAGCTAACTTAGCATCAACTTAATGAATATGTTTGTCTTGATACAAGGAATAATGTTAGCTAACTTAGCATCAACTTAATGAATATGTTTGTCTTGATACAAGGAATAATGTTAGCTAACTTAGCATCAACTTAATGAATATGTTTGTCTTGATACAAGGAATAATGTTAGCTAACTTAGCATCAACTTAATGAATATGTTTGTCTTGATACAAGGAATAATGTTAGCTAACTTAGCATCAACTTAATGAATATGTTTGTCTTGATACAAGGAATAATGTTAGCTAACTTAGCATCAACTTAATGAATATGTTTGTCTTGATACAAGGAATAATGTTAGCTAACTTAGCATCAACTTAATGAATATGTTTGTCTTGATACAAGGAATAATGTTAGCTAACTTAGCATCAACTTAATGAATATGTTTGTCTTGATACAAGGAATAATGTTAGCTAACTTAGCATCAACTTAATGAATATGTTTGTCTTGATACAAGGAATAATGTTAGCTAACTTAGCATCAACTTAATGAATATGTTTGTCTTGATACAAGGAATAATGTTAGCTAACTTAGCATCAACTTAATGAATATGTTT
Organism: Nerophis ophidion; assembly: GCF_033978795.1. Classification (NCBI taxonomy): domain Eukaryota; kingdom Metazoa; phylum Chordata; class Actinopteri; order Syngnathiformes; family Syngnathidae; genus Nerophis; species Nerophis ophidion. Next base: position 34,564,506 of record NC_084638.1, on the reverse strand, counting down.
GTCTTCATACAAGGAATAATGTTAGCTAACTTAGCATCAACTTAATGAATATGTTTGTCTTGATACAAGGAATAATGTTAGCTAACTTAGCATCAACTTAATGAATATGTTTGTCTTGATACAAGGAATAATGTTAGCTAACTTAGCATCAACTTAATGAATATGTTTGTCTTGATACAAGGAATAATGTTAGCTAACTTAGCATCAACTTAATGAATATGTTTGTCTTGATACAAGGAATAATGTTAGCTAACTTAGCATCAACTTAATGAATATGTTTGTCTTGATACAAGGAATAATGTTAGCTAACTTAGCATCAACTTAATGAATATGTTTGTCTTGATACAAGGAATAATGTTAGCTAACTTAGCATCAACTTAATGAATATGTTTGTCTTGATACAAGGAATAATGTTAGCTAACTTAGCATCAACTTAATGAATATGTTTGTCTTGATACAAGGAATAATGTTAGCTAACTTAGCATCAACTTAATGAATATGTTTGTCTTGATACAAGGAATAATGTTAGCTAACTTAGCATCAACTTAATGAATATGTTTGTCTTGATACAAGGAATAATGTTAGCTCACTTAGCATCAACTTAATGAATATGTTTGTCTTGATACAAGGAATAATGTTAGCTAACTTAGCATCAACTTAATGAATATGTTTGTCTTGATACAAGGAATAATGTTAGCTAACTTAGCATCAACTTAATGAATATGTTTGTCTTGATACAAGGAATAATGTTAGCTAACTTAGCATCAACTTAATGAATATGTTTGTCTTGATACAAGGAATAATGTTAGCTAACTTAGCATCAACTTAATGAATATGTTTGTCTTGATACAAGGAATAATGTTAGCTAACTTAGCATCAACTTAATGAATATGTTTGTCTTGATACAAGGAATAATGTTAGCTAACTTAGCATCAACTTAATGAATATGTTTGTCTTGATACAAGGAATAATGTTAGCTAACTTAGCATCAACTTAATGAATATGTTTGTCTTGATACAAGGAATAATGTTAGCTAACTTAGCATCAACTTAATGAATATGTTTGTCTTGATACAAGGAATAATGTTAGCTAACTTAGCATCAACTTAATGAATATGTTTGTCTTGATACAAGGAATAATGTTAGCTAACTTAGCATCAACTTAATGAATATGTTTGTCTTGATACAAGGAATAATGTTAGCTAACTTAGCATCAACTTAATGAATATGTTTGTCTTGATACAAGGAATAATGTTAGCTAACTTAGCATCAACTTAATGAATATGTTTGTCTTGATACAAGGAATAATGTTAGCTAACTTAGCATCAACTTAATGAATATGTTTGTCTTGATACAAGGAATAATGTTAGCTAACTTAGCATCAACTTAATGAATATGTTTGTCTTGATACAAGGAATAATGTTAGCTAACTTAGCATCAACTTAATGAATATGTTTGTCTTGATACAAGGAATAATGTTAGCTAACTTAGCATCAACTTAATGAATATGTTTGTCTTGATACAAGGAATAATGTTAGCTAACTTAGCATCAACTTAATGAATATGTTTGTCTTGATACAAGGAATAATGTTAGCTAACTTAGCATCAACTTAATGAATATGTTTGTCTTGATACAAGGAATAATGTTAGCTAACTTAGCATCAACTTAATGAATATGTTTGTCTTGATACAAGGAATAATGTTAGCTAACTTAGCATCAACTTAATGAATATGTTTGTCTTGATACAAGGAATAATGTTAGCTAACTTAGCATCAACTTAATGAATATGTTTGTCTTGATACAAGGAATAATGTTAGCTAACTTAGCATCAACTTAATGAATATGTTTGTCTTGATACAAGGAATAATGTTAGCTAACTTAGCATCAACTTAATGAATATGTTTGTCTTGATACAAGGAATAATGTTAGCTAACTTAGCATCAACTTAATGAATATGTTTGTCTTCATACAAGGAATAATGTTAGCTAACTTAGCATCAACTTAATGAATATGTTTGTCTTGATACAAGGAATAATGTTAGCTAACTTAGCATCAACTTAATGAATATGTTTGTCTTGATACAAGGAATAATGTTAGCTAACTTAGCATCAACTTAATGAATATGTTTGTCTTGATACAAGGAATAATGTTAGCTAACTTAGCATCAACTTAATGAATATGTTTGTCTTGATACAAGGAATAATGTTAGCTAACTTAGCATCAACTTAATGAATATGTTTGTCTTGATACAAGGAATAATGTTAGCTAACTTAGCATCAACTTAATGAATATGTTTGTCTTGATACAAGGAATAATGTTAGCTAACTTAGCATCAACTTAATGAATATGTTTGTCTTGCATACAAGAATAATGTTAGCTAACTTAGCATCAACTTAATGAATATGTTTGTCTTGATACAAGGAATAATGTTAGCTAACTTAGCATCAACTTAATGAATATGTTTGTCTTGATACAAGGAATAATGTTAGCTAACTTAGCATCAACTTAATGAATATGTTTGTCTTGATACAAGGAATAATGTTAGCTAACTTAGCATCAACTTAATGAATATGTTTGTCTTGATACAAGGAATAATGTTAGCTAACTTAGCATCAACTTAATGAATATGTTTGTCTTGATACAAGGAATAATGTTAGCTAACTTAGCATCAACTTAATGAATATGTTTGTCTTGATACAAGGAATAATGTTAGCTAACTTAGCATCAACTTAATGAATATGTTTGTCTTGATACAAGGAATAATGTTAGCTAACTTAGCATCAACTTAATGAATATGTTTGTCTTGATACAAGGAATAATGTTAGCTAACTTAGCATCAACTTAATGAATATGTTTGTCTTGATACAAGGAATAATGTTAGCTAACTTAGCATCAACTTAATGAATATGTTTGTCTTGATACAAGGAATAATGTTAGCTAACTTAGCATCAACTTAATGAATATGTTTGTCTTGATACAAGGAATAATGTTAGCTAACTTAGCATCAACTTAATGAATATGTTTGTCTTGATACAAGGAATAATGTTAGCTAACTTAGCATCAACTTAATGAATATGTTTGTCTTGATACAAGGAATAATGTTAGCTAACTTAGCATCAACTTAATGAATATGTTTGTCTTGATACAAGGAATAATGTTAGCTAACTTAGCATCAACTTAATGAATATGTTTGTCTTGATACAAGGAATAATGTTAGCTAACTTAGCATCAACTTAATGAATATGTTTGTCTTGATACAAGGAATAATGTTAGCTAACTTAGCATCAACTTAATGAATATGTTTGTCTTGATACAAGGAATAATGTTAGCTAACTTAGCATCAACTTAAT